>NC_056726.1:257970047-257983553 GCF_019279795.1 Protopterus annectens | reverse complement strand
CAAAACAGTCCCCAGCCCTGTCTGACTTGTATGTTCTGTATATCTGCACCTGTACCCTAACCTATCCTATCTACCTGACCTTATTCTTATGTACCTTCCCCAACAGTCCTCTTTCTATGAAAAAAGGGAAACATGGGCACTTGCCCCACAAAAATAATTACACCCCATACGTAGCTCTCCCCTTTGCCTATATGTCTTCTTGACAGCCTTAATTTGGTCCAGTTGGCTATACAACACCATTCTGTTGTTGTCAACCACCCCTGCTGTAGTGACTCAAAATTCATCACATTGTGTTTACAAATTTACATTTATATTGTGAATAAGTGGATGCTCTCCACCACCATCCTGCACATTCTCTTATTCTTTCCCCTATGCCATTCCCTCTGCTTGCCCCTATTTTTGCCACTGTCCTATCAATCCCTTTTTCATATTTTTAATCTGGTCAAAAAATATAATCACACATAATACACATATTCAGAAATGGCCTATACAAAAAGCCTTGACTTTTTCTACTCAGCATTTGCATAGAGCTTGACATCACACACCATTGCTGACTGACAGTGAATAGAGTTTCATGTCCTATGGCAAAAACTGGTGATTTTTTTACCATCACACACTCTAGTCTGGATGTCTTCACTCAAATATGCTTAATACCATCGCACTACATAAATACAGAGTAAAAAGGCAGTACTTTCAGACAGTAACAATAAAATTTAATCGGTTTTTGGATGTCATAAAGTAAGAGTTCTTTTACGGTGTATCGTGATCATTCATATGCCTGTAGAATGCTTTTTTTTTTGTATACTGTCAAGCGTTCAATACCATTAGTATGTCAACATATTATTTAATGCTATATTACTAATATGTACGTGCAAGTACAAACATCTTTATTTGTCTGAAATTACAAAAGTTCATGAACCAAACAAGAAAAGAAAAGAAAAACTAACGTATAACAGTATTTTCACAGTGGAGCATTAAAGCATTTGTGAATGTGTTGCAGCCACATAATGGTGTCATATTAAGCCAACATTATCTTTCTTATGTGTTACTCTCCATTCCACTCATACCCCTGCTTGCTCACTTTTGCAAACACTTTATTGGACAATGCAGGACAGAATTTTTATGAGGAGAAACCTAACAATAGCACACCATAAAGATGGCCACACATGGTCACACAGACAAAAATGTTTGTGTGTCTCTTCCTTTACCCATCATTCTCTGTCTGTCCCTCTTTCTTTCTCATCATTTTTATTCTACTATATTTATGATGAGGCTGAATGTAATGTTCATCTTAGATAATTTTATAATTTATCTTTTGTGTCACTATGTTGTCATTGTCCCTTCAATTATGTTATTTAAATAGTATGAGGTAGGAGTTCCTATGTTGTGTTCTGAAATAATGCTCAAGTCTATATTACTTTGAGCATAGTGTTAAGAGTTCTAATCCAGATGTAAGTCTTATTGAGTGATTTTTATATGACTATTTTATGTGTAACTGTTGGCTACCTATTTTATTCACACACCATTCTCCTGCTTCTCTTTTAATCGGCTTACTCCCTGTTGTGAACTTTATTATGGAAAGTGTGACAGAATAAATGATAATGACAAACCTACAAATAACACACAACAAAGATGGCCAGAATGGCCCATAAGCAGAAACATTTTCTGACCATCTCCCTCTCCCCCTCTCTTTCTCTCTACCTCGTTCTGTGTTATCAGTCTGTGTCCTCAGCATTTATGCAATGCCTGGCACTGAGCAATAATACTCACTGACGATAAATGGCAGATAAATGCGAACCTGTAAGCTCTTGGTAGTGGTATTATTATACTGTCCCTTCATTTTTGATAATCAAATGTGCTATTTAGAGTAGTAATTTACTTGATACTAGCTGTGTGCTTGTGTTAGTCCCTATTTGGATAGCGTGCCTTTATTCTTCATTACCTAGGCTGCTACTAGCATTTTCTTAAGGAAGCAAAATAGTGCCATCCTGGTAGTGCTATTTGAATACTGCTCCTCGAATTTTAAATCAGCTGGACTGTGAGAAGCGATTCCACTAAGAAATCAAAGTAGTCTGTTTTAGATATTATTTATTGAATCCTGTGCACTATTTTAAATTGCTGGACCAATTCCTCATTCTACTATGATTGAAGGATAAATTTATTGCTGTTGTCTACTGTTTAAAGCTCAATTCCACTTTTGCATTAATATGTGTGGGTGTTGTTACAACAGTTACATGCTTTTGGCTAGTTGTTCATGCTTATGTTAGCCTCTTTCATGTGTTTGTTAGGCCGTAGTAGTCCAACCCCATGAACTAATCTATTTTCACTTGCTTGTTTTAACATGAAACTCTATGTTATCTATTGTAGACTGTACTGAATATTATTGCCTGTCTCTAGTAAAAGAACTTACTACTTAAAGTACAAAGCTTAAATGGTTTATTAATGGCATTCTGCTGCTTTTCTCTGAATGTTATTTAATGCTCTTATTATCAATCAGTATTAGTGTACTGTAAAATAATAGTTTTGTGTTTCACCCCAACTGGAATGAAATGTTTTGAATATAGTCAGCACCTATAGCATTTACTCCTCTTTAGAGTATTTTTCTCTAAGTGCTGTTCTCAGTGAGATTGCAGGTGTAAAGAAATACTTTGAATGTTATATTTCCCTAAGATCTGAAACTGTTTTTTTGCCTAATGTATGTACTTAGATGCTATGAATGTGATATTTCCCTAAGATCTGTAACTGCTTTTTTGCCTAATGTATGTACTTAGAATTGTCTATTCACTTAACCTAATACCATTTTTCTCTTCCATCTAACCTTTCCTAGCTTTGGACCTCTTAACCTGCTATCAGATCTGTGAATTTTCCTGCTTGCCTTGCAAGAAACCCCCAAAATATAAAGTCAGCCATCTTCAACTGCATCCTAAGGAAGCTGCTGCCCTATATTCAAACCCCCTCCACCCAAGGAATCAGAGAAAGTACATTCTGCCTCTTACCCAGCCTGTGAAGCTGAGTTGATTTTTAAAGAAAATAAAGCTATTTCTACAGTGTAGTACTTTGTATTAAACCTCCATCCTGAGCTAGGTACCCTGCAGCCATAGCCCCCAACTACCCAATAGGAACCTCATCTCCATTTCTACATGTTTCACTAGCTCTCTCCTCTTTCTTTTTTCGTATTAGCATGACTGTAATTTCTACCATTGCCCACTAGATCCCTTACAATACTAGGCTTTCCTTACTCTCCTAGCCCTTACTATCCTCACAATAATGCCAGACTATTCTTGATTTTCTTGTAATTCTCTTCTATCTAACTCTATACTCTATCTGGTCCCTCTTCCTCTGCTATATTTCCACTCCTGTAGTCCTACATACCTTGCTACTGACTAGTTCTACTTGCACTCCCATCTTACATGGAACTTCTTAGAGCTCTGCAGTAACCAGCTGTTTACACATTGAATATCTGAGCTCTTCCTTCACTAGATCTAACCCAGTCTGTTCGCCCTGCGGGCTTACTCCGCTCCCCTACCCTACCCCAAATCTCACCCACCCCCCAGTGCTCCTAACCTTATACTTGGATAGCCACACCTCCTTCCTACATCCACCAATAGCCCATTCTATCTTGTTACATACTTATCAGTCCAGCCCATATTTTTTATTTACTGATTTAACCCCTATCTCTCCTTAAACTGCTCCATACACTAACATTCCCTTTCTTTATACCTCTATCTCCTTGCTTCAATTAACTTATTCCCCCTACTATGTCTAAATCTGGCATTCCAAAACATTTTAACCTACTTTTCTTTTTTATAATCCTTAACACTCTACCTGTATCTTATACCCTCACTCATTATGAGCACCTAAGCTTTACTGAATCTCAACTCACTTTAAAACAAACAACTCCACACTCTGTCCCAGCCTCACAAACCCTCAGTAACTTAACATCCTCATCTTCCTACCTTCTACCTCAGTTCCATAGATTAACCCATATTAAGTATCTTAAAACCAGAAAATCTTACCTAATTTTTTCTAAACTCTTAAAATTCTTACTTAGTCCTCAACAGCTCCTACTTCTGCATGGTGACATTCATTCAAACCCAGGCCCAAACAACTACTTCCCTGATACCCATCCATCCCATCAAACAAACTCTGTCACCCCATCTATTACACCCAGCTCTCTTCTCATAGCTCACCTCAATATTCACAGCTTAAATAATAAAATTACCCAACTACATGCCCTGATAGATATACATTCCTTTGACATCCTATGTCTAACAGAAACCTGGCTCAAACCAGGAACTAAGAACAATGATATAATCCCTCCTGGTTACAACATCCTCAGACTTGATCGTCTGAATAAAAAGGGTGGTGGAGTTGCAATACTCTACAAATCTGAATTACAAGTTACCCCACTATATACTCAACCTCCCTCACCAAGCCACGCTAAAATTTTAATCTCTAAGATCCAGGTTAATACTAATAAATCCTTATACATAATTTGCTCTTATATCCCCCAGGCAATAACATTAACACTCTTGAAAATACCCTTAGCTGGCTCTCCACATCCTTCCCACAGGAAGCCATACTCTTAGGTGATTTTAATATTGATTGGAATTGCTGTATTTCTCTCAAACCAAGTTTTCACATAAACCTTTATGGTTTCCATCAAGCCATTATCTCCCCTACTAGAATTCATAAACCTAGCAGCAAATAGAGCACCCTAGATTGGATATTGGTTAATAGTCATCCCCTGGCATATAAACAGGTGTACTTCCTGATGATGTCAGTGACCATTCACTTACTTATATTACTAGACAAAATACCCCTATTCCCAACCAAATAATTTTCAGGACTACCCAGAATAAGAAAATTCTAAACCTAGCTAGCTATCAAACAGAGCTCAAAGCTTGCAATTGGTCTCCTCTAAAATACCTACCTCTTGATGAGGCAGTTTCATATTTCAGTAATAAATTATTGCAAATTCTAGATCACCATGCCCCTTCTCGTACTATCAGAGCTAGAAACAAACCTGCTCCTTGGCTCACCAAAGAGACCAGGCACAAAATGCTACAGAGAAACAAAATATGGTCCAAATGGAGAAATACTAATAACCCAAAGCTTAGAAATGTTGCAAAGAAATTAATACTCCTAGACAAAAAAAATCTATTACCTACAATTTCAACAAGCACAACATCAAAATCCACAAAAATTCTGGTCAGGTAGCAATAAACTACTTCATTCAGGAAATTATAAGACACCTACTCCTTCTAATCTGGCTCAGAGGTCTCCCAACCAAATTGCTGACACTTTTAACAAATTATTTTCTGAAACAGTCAGTTCACTAGCTAATACCTTATCACCTGCTAGCACCCCAGAACTTCACTCTCTAATCAATAAACCCCCCACTTTAAAGTTACAACCAGTCTCAACTTCTCTCATCCATACCCTAGTTCTGAAACTTAAACCTTGTACACCATCAGCTGACCACTTACCAGCTGAGTATCTGCAAATTTCAGCTGGAGTACTTGCTTACCCTGTTTCCATATTAATAAATAGAACCATAACTGAAGGCATCATCCCATCTCTCTGGAAAGTCTCTCATATCATCCCTTTACACAAGGAGGGTAACTCAAATGAACTCTCAAACTTCCGTCCCATAGCCCTACTTTCTCTTTTAGCAAAAATCATGGACAGATGCATTCATCTGCAATTACTTGATCATCTTCTCCAAAATAACCTACTAGCTGACTGCCAACATGGTTTGAGACCATTTCATAGTGCTACAATTGCACTCTTATCCTTCTTAGACGGTATTAATAAAAATTGTAATAATAACTTACTTTTCTCAGCTCTCTTCTTAGATCTTCCAAAGCCTTTGACATGGTTAATCATCACCTCATGTTAAACATTCTCAAATCACTTTCCTTAGAGACCCAGACAGTCCAGTGGTTTAATTCCTACCTAGCAAATAGACAGCAAGCAGTTCTCTGGGACAATCACTTATCCTTTCAGCTACCCATCACCATTGGAGTCCCACAAGGCTCTATTTTGAGACCTCTCCTCTTTTCTATTTTTATTAATGATCTGAAAACTTCCCTTCCACAAACCACCTGCATTCAATATGCAGATGACTCGACACTTATCTGTGTTGCAGTTTCTTCTGCTGAGCTGCAGTCTAGTACCCAAAAAGTATTTATATCAGCTGAAAACTGGTTCCATCAATACTGTCTCCTTCTTAACCCCAAAAAACTAAATTACTACTGTTCACTCCTATACAGAAGTCCTCTCCTATAAACTTCACAATTGTATCAAATAACGGCATGATAATATCACCTGATATGACCACCAAACTTCTAGGTGTCACAATTGATCATAATCTTAACTTCGATTCACACATTAACTTAACCATTAAATCAGTAAATAGAAAACTCGGCTCTCTCTATAGGCTCAAACCCTTCCTTACACCTTCAGCTAGGACTACTATAGCACAAACACACCTGATCTCTACCCTTCTCTATGCCTCTCCTATTTTTACCAATCTATCAAAATCCAATTTTAATAAACTGGCAACCTCATACAATAATATTGCTAGATTTGCCACAGAAGCTCCATTTCATACCCACCATTGCATAAATCTTAAACAAATAGGTTGGCTGGAATTGCACAACCAGCTGTTGCTTCAACAACTTACAGTCACCCACAAGATCTTGTATCACCCCATGAATACTCCCATACTCTGTAACCTTATTAGCCCTTATAAAAACCTCACAACCCTTCACTCAGCTAACAAGCTACTAGTTGCCTCCCTTAAATCTCACAATAAATCTGGTGACTGTCTATTTACTAACACTGTTGGTTTTAATTGGAACAAGCTTCCAAGTGAACTTACATCACTGGTATCAACACCCCTTGTCAAGAAGCAACTAAAAACCTTCCTTAATTCCCAATGGCTATGTCCATGTACCAATCCTGACTGACACTTTTTGCCTCTTGCCTTAACATTGTTATAGGAGTATAACTTTTACTTTAATATCTTTCTTCTCCTCTAATTATACTTTTTTACTAATAAAGATAGCTTTTCTTAAAAAAAAGTTTTTGATCTGTAATTTTCGTCTTCTTGGGTTCATATCAGGTACAAATGAGTTAACAAATACTGTCTTTTGTATATCTTAACTATGCATGTCACTCTCACATATTGTAGCAAAATCTGATGCAAAGGGGTTCTGCAGATTTATTCAATTGTTCCACATGTTTTTTATATGTATAAGCTTTGCATATTTACTAAATTGTATAACTTGGTAGTGGAGCTTTTCTCCCCGGGCCTCTACTGAAAATGGATAAGACGTTAGCACTTAAGAATTTGAGGAATGATAGAACTAGACATGTTATGAAGGCTGACAAGGGTGGGGACTTACTAGAAACAGATACTGATAGTTATATAATGAAAAGAGAGAACATGCTGAACACATCTGAGTTTTATTCTAAACATTCCTTTGAGGAGGTTAAAACTGCATATGTAGGATGTAAACATAAGCTAACCAAAATGTTTAATGATAGAACTTATTAGTGAAACTTTTTGTCAGTATTTAAACAACCCCTCACCCCAAGTTACCTTATTTTTTGGGAATGCCAAACCCCATAAGAATAGGGAAGATCCACCTTACCGACCTGTTATTGCAAGGGGAGGTTCCAAATCAGAGGCCACTGTCATATACTTAGATTTTATTCTACAGCCTCTTGCTGAAAATAACTCATCTTTTATTTTAGATTCACTTGATTTTTTTTTAAGAAAAATAAAAGAAGTGTATGTGAATGAACAAAGCATATTGGTAATTATTGACATTGAAGCCCTATATAATGGGCCGGAGTCACGAAACCTCCATGTAAGACTTAATATGTCTTACTCGGAGGCTGCAGTTGAACTGTATGATGTCAGCATGCCATGAATATTCATGAGGGCATGCTGACTCATCCGTAACTCTTACATGGACTGAGTAGGCAAGCAGGGGGCGTGTCCGACTGCTGAGCAGTCTAAAAGTCCACGCCCCTGCAAGGTTTTAAAAAGCATAATGTCAACAGACAAGAGCGAGTCCGCTCAAATGTACTTGCACCCAACACCACACTCCCTGACACTGTAAACCCCCATCAGAGTTATAAAATGGAAAAAATTATTTTTTTTTTAAATCCACGATATAGCTGACTCTATTTGCACTTGTTTGTGCAGGTGTGCCCATTGCTTAACCACAGTTAGCAATTGTGACATTGAAGAGCATATAAGAACTACTTATGCAAATTAATCCAAATAGCAATAACGTAATGGTAGAGCGTATGCACAAAGAGAAGGTATTCATGGTTAGCGTCCCACCACTCCCCTTCTTATTTATGTTTTAAATCAGTATTTGAAATAATACCAGGCAGATATGATTAAAATTTTATTAAAAGCAGTGACATGGCCAATGTATCAGCGAACAAAATATATATTTTTAAAAGACCCAGATATATAATAGCCTGCCGTTAAGCAACATTTTACACAGCTAAACACAGGTGCCCATAGTTTAATAGCGCTATACCAATCTAAACAGAGGTGCCCATAGTTTAATAGTAATTTATCCAGCTAAACAGAGTTGCACATAGTTTAACAGTGCTTCACCCAGCTAAACAGAGTTGCCCATAATATAATAGCGCTTTACCCAGCGCAATAGAGTTGCCCAACATTTAAAAGTGCTTTACCCAGCAGAATGTGTTTGCGCGGACGTGCGCGCCGTGCCAACCAGGGCACCGTAGGGCACAGGGGAGCAACGTAGAGCTAAGTTGCTTAAACGCAGCCACACCCCCTAGCCTGTCTAGACAGTATTAAAATAAAAGAATGACAAGGTTTGAACCCAGGACCCTGTACATCATAATCAAAGTACAGAACCACTAAGCCATGACAACATAGGGGAAACAGCCACTATTAACATACATAAACCTAGAAATGGTAGTTTAACCATTACTAAGCAGGTCTGCAGTCAGCCGAGAATTTTACAAAATGGCCAATCACAAAAAAGTGTGGAAAATGCGGCATATTTAAGCCCCACAGGCGGGAATACACACCATAACTGATTGTAGCTCACATCTGCGGTCAGAATGTCTGGTGTTGG
Organism: Protopterus annectens; assembly: GCF_019279795.1. Lineage (NCBI taxonomy): Eukaryota > Metazoa > Chordata > Ceratodontiformes > Protopteridae > Protopterus > Protopterus annectens. The sequence continues at coordinate 257,974,416 of NC_056726.1, read as the reverse complement.
AGAGGGAGTGCACTTCCGAGCGCAGAGATGGAGCACCGAGGAGTCCAAATACATGGTTTGGCTCCTAGTCCACCATCACGAGGCAAGACACCTGCAGGGCCAGTTCCAAGGGATGGAGTACAAGGCAGAGGCTTGGAACCAGTTAGCTCATGACCTCACCAGTGCCACAGGTGTTCCCTGGACTGGTGAGCAGGTCCATTACCACCTTGCAGATCTGAAGAGATGAAAGGAGGACCGCCTGAACCAGTGGATACAGGAGGGTCATGGGATGCGGGATGCCCCACAACTGAGTATGTAGCCATGGAATGCAGTATGTAAGGATTTAAAATTGTGTATGTATAACGGATAGGAATGTCTCAATATCCCTTCATTTACTTTACAGCTGCAGGTGACCATGTTATGAATCAGCAAGCCTATGAAGATAGGCTGCTAAGGCTGCACCGCCAGGCAGGTTAGTGATTATTCTGCATGTATTGTTATATAAAATATGGGAGAGAGCATGAAAGAAAGTGTTGTAGTCCAATAATACAGCCATAAAATGGACTAAATAAGTCCTCTGCATGTACTGTCAGATAAAAACGTTAGAGAGGCAGAAAAAAAGAGTGTAGTAACCCATTGGGAAAGGTAACAAATGTCTGGAATAATATCTCTGCAGGCACTGTCATATAAAATAATATGTGAGTGAGCTTGAAAAAAGAGTGTGCTAACCTATTAATAAAGGTATAATATGTCATGAACATGTCTGCCATATATACCGTTGAAACAAATAAAGGAGTGAGCCTGTGGAAAAGTGTGTAATGTCATTAATAAAGGTCTAAAACCCAGAGTGTGTCTGTTTCACTTAGTATGAAATGTTGTTGTACCCCTGCATTATACAAATAGTAATGTGTTAGAAAGTACTGGCAACCCAGAGTTCTGCAGTCCCATCTAAAGTGTGTGATGGAAGTGCTAGTAGCTGTGAAGTAAATATACAGTCCTCAACAGTCAGTTACTGGCTGGCATGCATAAGTAAATCTGGCACATGAGTAGCATGCGAATATGTTCCCCCGAAATGTAAGTGTGCTTCAATAAATGCAGGGTTCTGTACAATTAGAAGTGAAAATGTCATGTGAAAACATCCAGATATGTAGATAAAGAAATATAAATGCAACCATGAAATATGTAGCAGTAACATCTGCATCCTGGACAGTTAGTATGTGAGATATAGGTAAGTATAGATTGAACTAGCCAAACCCATTACACAACCTAATGCATGGTGGCAAGTGTAATAAGACATGTGGGGCATATACACCTGCAGTCACTAGGAATGTAGTGTAGAGTAAAATTGCTTATAAGATGTTAATGGAGGTTTTTTCTACACCCTACTGTTTGTGCATAAACCATGCAATTCTGCACCTCAATGGGTATGTGTAATCTTAAATATTTGTTGGGATATATGTCCTATTGTTCCATAAATATTTGCACTCATGTTGATGCATGTGCCCTGTTCAAACACCACATTCATGGTGGCCTGTTGCTACCAATCATCCCTGCATGCAGTTGGAATAACCACTGTTGTTCAATATATGCATGTGTTATGTTTGCTGTTCAACTGTTGGAACTGTGGTGTGTTGGATTAATGGGAATATTACTGCATGCTGTTACAACTAATCTGGAATGCTGTTGTTTATGTTGTAATGAAACACACCGAATCACAGAACATATGGGAAGGCTGGTCCCAGCGGACCCACCTGTCCCTCCTCAGTTGACGAGTGCAACTGGCACCAGTGGCTCTGGTGCCCAGCACGGGCTCCCCTCCTCCGTTGGTCCTGTGCCACCTTCGGGTGAAAGTGCTGCAGGGGATGGGGCTCACCCCCCCGTACAAGCGAGGGGAGAGAAGGGCCACCCGTCACCCTTCGAAGGGTCCGGACTGTGGTGCATAGGGAGATCCAGTGTTCCGTCGCTGATCCCCTATGCCAGCTTGAGGCGAGAGTGGCGCTTCTCATGGGTGAGCCTGCCTGTCCTACTCAGCCCCCAGCACAGCCACCCCCGGGACTGTGAAGGTGCAATGGTGACTGCCCATGGGTGGGAATCTCAGTTCCACTGTTACCATCTGTGGGCTCATGGGCTTGCGATTTCCAAACAACCTTCCCCGTCAATTGTGTTCACCCACCCCATGTGTCAAATTCCGCCCCTGTATGCCTCTTGTTTGTCTTGTCTGTTTACCTCCTCAAACTACCTCCCCAAATATACCTATTTCCCCTACTTCACTTACCACTCTCACCTGAAAAAAAAAAAAAAAAGGGCAATCTGTATCCGAAAAAATATTACACTCCTTACATATCTTCCCATTTTGCACACATGTCCATAGGACATGTACACTGATAACTCTAATTGGCAGTGCAACAAACTATGTTGTCCTCACCCCTCTCTCAGGGGTGGAAGGTCTCAAAACTCACTCCAAATTTTCAACATATGCACAACTGTTGCTGTTAAAGAAACGGGCAGCTATTGGCCTTCCCTACACCCTTCCTGCACATCCTGAGCTTGTTTTCCTACTGTCTGTCCCTCTATGTGCCCCCTTTTTTTACCACTTTCCTGTCTCCCCATTTTCTTTTCTTTAAAAGAAATTAGCACGGGGGTTAGTGGGAGTAAGCACTTTTAAGCAGCAGTTAGTGGGGGTGTGCGAGTGTGAGCTTGTGTGCGCTTAGCTAAGCATCGCTAAGTGTCACGCAAACCCACGCAAACCCACTTACAACTGCTTAAAAGAGCCTTAATCACTCTGTATGACAAGGCTCTTGTATTGCTCAGCAGCAAAATAAAAAACCCTTGTCAGTCTCGAACCCGGGACCTTGGACTCACCTGTTGCACAAAGTACCAATAAACCACAGCAGATATACAATAACTTAGTGCTGAAAGCTATTTATCATGCATTACCAATTGTGAATGTAAAGGGAAAATAGGAATGGCATAACACAAATCTTGTTCTGTGGGCCTTAACCAGCAGGTGTTGTTGAATTGCATGACATGACTGTGAAAAGAGAATCAGCCATGCTAGTAGGGAATAAGATTACAGTAGCTTACAAACCCCACACAGTATCAGAGCAGGATACACATTGGCATATTAGCATAGGTCACAGGCCAGACCTCCCAACAGTGACTGCTCTGCAGTGATGACCCTGATTAGTAAACAAAAGTTAGCTGTGCCCCTCTGACTCCCTGTGAAATGTACTAACAGTAGGCAGAAAGGTGTTGAATCTCACTTAATAACAAATGTCAATAAGTGAGTAGACACCGCTTGCACGCCAGAAAAGGTGTAGTAATAGAAATGGTCTGAATCACCCAAAGTCTGAACTGAAAAATGTCTGAACTATATCACAGGTGTATCCTAGTTATATATACCTTTCCCTGAGGCTGTTCAAATATGTACGTGAGAGTATCTGAGGCCTGGAAGAGTCAGAAACACATAGGCATATCAGCTTGTCTGCTGTTACACACTCTGCAAATAGCTGTAGAATGAATCCCACAAGCATGCCCATATGTAGAAGTACAACACAGAAATAGCAAAAGATGTAGCCATATACTGCTAGCAACCACCTGTGACAATGCCATTGTTCAGGTGCTGAAAAGACTGCTGTGGTGCACAGTCAAAGAATACTACGCTGACCTCTGTCTACCATCTGGATATGTCCACAGGTGGGAGCCACTCAGACAGACTACAAGCCTTCATAGACTTACAGGTACACAACAACTCTGTATGTTCAGCAAGATAAACATCACACAATAATAAATAATGCACACTGCAGTTCTGCACCCCTACCCAAAGGTGCTATACACCCGTGTAGTCAGGCACAACCAAGGGTGTAGGTAGGCATACACAGTACAGAAATATGTCCAGTCATCCTGAGCAGACTGTGCTAATGCCAATACAAACCACAAACTGTTCAGATGTGAGTAACGTACTAATGACAGTATAGCTGTTCACAAACAGTGCATGTGCCTGATATTCATAATTGGTAGTACAACATACTTAGATGTCCTCACCAATCTCTCAGGGGTGAAAGGTTTCAAATATCCCACCTAATGTATTGCATATGCACAGCTGTTGCTGGTAAAGAAATGGGCTGCTATGGACCTTCTCCACACCCATCGTGTACATCCCAAGCTAGTTTCCCTACTGTCTTCCCCTCTTTGAGCACCCTTTATCACTACAGTCCTATCTCCCCATTTACTTTTCTGTCAAATAAATGAACGTGGGGGTTAGCGGGAGTGAGCACTTGTAAACAGTAGTCAGTGGGTTTGCACCAGTGTGTGCATGTGTGCACCTAGCTTAGCATTGCTAAGATATGATGAGCTCCGCCAAGCTTAGTTTACTATTGCTAACATAATA
>NC_056726.1:257932547-257965047 GCF_019279795.1 Protopterus annectens | reverse complement strand
ACTTTAAACTTGGTATTGAACTGTGCATGTCATAGGTGAGGTGTAGGCCATGTACACATAACACACCTACGCATAATGCATGCTGTGCATGTTTGCTGTGAGACGTGAAACATCTCAGTAATGTCAGTAGCTGTCTCAATCACATGCAATGCACAGAGCAACAGACGCAAATGTGGCAACACTGTACTGCACATTGGATAGGCATAGTTGACACACATGTTCACAACATAACACGTTTGTCATATTCAGTACACCTCAACATGCTGCACATAGTGTAATCGGACACCCGCTGCCAGGTCACACTTCAGTATCCCACATGTCATCCACACACTGCACATACCATACCTGAGGGGTAGGGGCCTAGCATGGGGCTGTGCGACACTCCTCAACACATAACACAGTCATGTTAGGCAATGCTCCCTATTGGAGACCTCACACACACTTGTGCAATGTGGCTGTGTAATTGTGAACTTAGCCACGGCACTGCAGTTCAGGTACAGCATGCTAGGCGGTGGTCTAGCACACTTTAATGGCCTTGAGTGACCACATGATGCATGATGATGATGGCTAATGGTACTACACCCCATACTGTTACAATGGCCATGTCCAGGATTGGTATCCTATCACGTATACATGCATCACTCATCCCGTGTGTGTACATAGCATGCATGTGCTACACCTGTGTCCACAATTATCTGCTACAGACACAGACACTGCAATCAGACATGGAAATCCATGTGACACACAGATAACACACACAGCCATGGTATGTATACCTGTATGTGATGGTGCACAGGACATTGCAGAGCTTATAATACTTGCACAGAAATGTTGTGTCCATGTACACATTGTGTTCCAGGGTGTAGGCAATCACTGAACATGTACACACATGCACCACAGCCATGTACACTGTCATTAACTATGGCTGTCTACACTCACACTGCATGGACTTGATCAACACTTATTCTGCATGCTGACACATGTGCGTGACTGTTTGCCTTGTGATACTGTCACCCACCTTCAACCAGTATTGAGTATGATTTGGATTTCTGTTGTGTGTGTGTATCTGCTGTAGTGAGGAGTGTGCATATGTTCCTGTGTTCCTGTGTGCATGTGTGCATGTGTTCCTGTGTGCATGTGTACACGTGTGCATGTGTTCATGTGTGCATGTGTGCATGTGTATATGTGCATGTGTTCATGTGTTCGTGTGTGCATGTGTGCATGTGTGCATGTGCAGGCCGTATCGTGTGTTTCCTGTCTTCCTCTCACAGGTGCTGAGGTAGGGCTTGGCGAAAGCAGCAGGTGACCTGAAGCTACTGCCACGGATAGTGGTGATGATGACACATGTATTTTGGCACAGGGAGATTTGACAGGGTCTGTCGTTGGTCCACCATTTGACAGTACACAGCGTTCAACCCCATGTATGCGCACACTCATACTGCCATTACATCCCTCACCACCAATGGCCATAGGGGAGGAACAGCATACAGTTGGCATTGACCAGGAGAGTGTGGTACCCATGGCACGTGCATCCCATCACAGCAGCCATAGCCATAGACCCGGAATGGTACCACATAGGCGGAGGTCCAGGGGTTCTTGGGGGAGCACCACTGGACATATTGCCCCTGGCAGGCATGCCCTCACAGATCTTACGACGACCACTATGTTCTGGGCTGTAATACAGGCTCAGGCACGTATGGAATGGTACACCAGGCAGGGACTTAGGGTGCAGAGGGCACATAACACCGCTATCAATGACAGCATCCATGACCTTGCCGGCGCCATCCGGACATACACAGAGGTCATTGATAGACATTGGGGGGAGACAATAGATGCCCTCCACAACATGTCTTCCTCAAGCCAGGACCATGCGGGACTGTTGCAATGTCAACACGGATGCATGCTAGCAACAGCAACAGCTGGCAGTGGTCGTGGATGGCCCACAGCTCACAGCCACTCCCGTAGTGGCAGTACCAGCCCCAGTCCATTGTCCATCCCAGTAGACCACATGCACGTGGCTCTGGCCAGTCCCAGCAGGGACATGGGTCCAGTCGTCATACCTCTGTCTCTGATGAGAGTACCCAGTCAGGGTTGGGACACGATACCATCCGTAGCACCCCTGCCAGGCACAGGTACTGTGTCCATGGCCGGAGACAGTCATCTGTACAGCCAAGCAGGTACAGTGTGTGGCTGTCCCACAAACCACCGTATATGGCAGCCACATGGTGGAGCTGTGTGCATGCAGACATACACACATTAAGCAAACAACTAGGGCTCACACATACACACACACATTACATTAATATTGGCCCATGCTGTACTGTTGTCCCACACACACACACACACACACACACACACACACACACACACACACACACACACACACAGACATGTCGATTGGATGGGTCAATGTCAGGCTCTGGCAAACAACAAAACACCCTGTGCATATGATGATACCTGTGCCACCTCCTGTCATCTGCATTATCGACGGAGGGACAGGCTAACATGGTGCTGATGCACAGGGTGACACTTTAGCAGTGTAGCAATAATAGCGAGTTGTCAACGAGGAAGTCTAACTACATCCTTGTAGGTATATCTGACCAGACATTATGCATCAAAGCTCTGATTGTCAATGTAGCATTGTTTACACCACTGTTAGGTCTGAGTATGTATTATCCACCCATGTGCCACTTGGCTGATGTGTGATGTGTTGCCAGCATGTGTTAGCGAGTGGACAGTACATGTGTGATGTGTGCAGTACAGATTAGCAAGTGTACATCTGTGAACATGGTGGGTGCGCACTGTCTGGACGTACGAGCATAGTGGACACATGGGATGTGTGGCATACCCTGTCGAACACATTATTAACATCCCATTGCATCTTTCAATGGCCAGTATGCATTCTACTACAGTTATGTACTAACATGGGTAGATGTGTGTATGACATGAGTTGACACTATGCTGTGGGTGATACCATTAATATCAGTCAATGATTTGCAGTCTGGTAGTATACACAACCTCAACAGCATGACTATAAGCAATCATTGGATGATGTCCTGACAAATGACACACAGTAGTAGGGAACCCAGTATCAATTGGATCCTTCCGGTGCTACACTATAACACTAACCAGTGGTGATGACCACCACCCATTACTGTGACCACACCTGTGTGTTATATAGCTCCCTTAGGTACATGCAGACACACTAGGGATGTGTCCATCCAAATTTGGGAATGCATGGAATGGCCTACAATGCATTCCTTGGATGGGATGCATATCCTACACAAGGGTATCATACAGACAGATACCTGTTGTGTGATATATGCTGTATAGCAGTAAGTCGACTATGGCATAGTCATCCTCATGTACTATACATAATATCCTGTCAGTACCACACTGGTGGTAGCCCTCAACATGTATGTCGGGTACCGTTGTGTACATACAGACCCATGTTATGTCATGTGTCCCTTGGTATCCACATATCCATAGGTATTGTGGAGTCCCAAGGTATATCACAGACATTAGAGGCCTGAATGCATATCGACAAGGCAGTCATACACCTATAAAGACTGTCCATTCTTGGCAGACTTTGTTGTGTATGACCATGTCTGACATTTACCCCAGGCATATACCCTCACTCACACTACTCTTAAGTAACTGTCATGGATGTGTGTGCCACAGATGACCTGGGCCACAGAACACGACCAGTGGACGGCCATGTCACATACATACATATGTGGCCTATGATCTAAGTAGCAGCGGTACAACCTGTCAATGGAAACAAATGTATTCATGTAGTATGCAGGCTTCACACCTATGTACTGATTGAGGGGACATGTACACATATATGTTTGCCATGCAGATACCTGATGTCTGCAATGCACTTACTGCAGTCATCATACTATGTCATACCATAGTAAAAGCAAAACCCACACCATGTTGACCAACAGTGACACACACGTAGTCAGCATTTGCAGGATTCAAATCCCTACCTAACTATGTTATGATACTAGAAAGAGGCACATTAACATGGCGCGGTGTTTGCTTTACTGGCTGGTGTCCCTTCTCCTGCTGTATTTGTAGGATGGTGACATCATCAGACTTTCCAAAGAGGAATGTACCTCTTTCAGTGTGTTTTCACAGTCTCCAAAAAGGGCACTCCTTCCAAAGACAATTGCACACATACACACACTCACTGTTTGTAGGATTCAACCCCCTTCCTAACTATGTTATGATACTAGAAAGAGACACACTAACATGGCGCTTGATTTGCTTTACTGGCTGGTTTCCCTTCTCCTGCAGTATTTGTAGGATGGTGACATCATCAGACTTTCCAAAGAGTATTGTACCTCTTTTAGTGTGTTTTCACAGTCTCCAAACAGGGCACTCCTTCCAAAGACAATTGCACACATACACAAACAAACACACTCAATCGTGGTTTATCTGTGTAATAAACTGAATTATTTGTCTCAGAAGACCGGATTACTTGGATTTTTTACACATAGAAGGTTATTTTTCACTCTGTCAACGCTTGCTTGAGTTATTTATCCAAACACACTCACTGTTTGCAGGATTCAGCCCCCTACCGAACTATGTTATGATACTAGAGAAAGACGCACTAACAGGGCGCACTATTTGCTTTACTGGTGAGTTTTCCTTCTCCTGCAGTATTTGTAGGATGGTGACATCATCAGACTTTCCAAAGAGAAATGTACCTCTTTTAGTGTGTTTTCATCGTCTCCAAAAAGGACACTCCTTTCAAAGACAATTGCACACATACACACAACCCCCTACACAGACACACACTGTTTGCAGGATTTAAACTCTTACCTAACTATGTTATGATACTAGAAAGTGACGCATAAACACCGCGCGCTATTTGCTTTACTGGCTGGTTCCCCTTCTCCTGCTGTATTCGTAGGATGGTGACATCATCAAACTTTCCAAAGAGGAATGTACCTATTTTAGTGTGTTTTCACAGTCTCCAAAAAGGGCACTCCTTTCAAAGACAATTACACACACACACACACACACTTTACAGGATTCAAGCCCTTACCTAACTATGTTATGATACTAGAGAGAGAGAGAGAGAGAGAGAGACGCACTAACACGGTATGCTATTTGCTTTACTGGCTGATTTCCCTTCTCCTGCAGTATTTGTAGGATGGTGACATCATCAGACTTTCCAAAGAGGAATGTACCTCCTTTACTGAGTTTTCCCAGTCTCCAAAAAGGGAACACCTCTCAAAGGAAACTGCACACATACACACACCACCCACTCTACACACACACACTTTGCAGGATTCAAACCCCTATCTAACTATGTTCTGATACTGGAAAGAGGTGCATTAACACAGCGCGCTATTTGCTTTACTGCCTGGCTTTCCTTCTCCTGCTGTATTTATAGGATGGTGACATCATCAGACTGGACATGGTGATGTGTGGACACTTTGTTTTATGCCATTCTAGGAATGGTTCATGTGGGTCAGCAGGTGTCAACAGCTTGAACATGACCTCAGTATCCTTACCTTGTGTGATCTATCTGTGGACACATTGACATTCTGTCGTATGTCAACACATATTTATGCACAGCTTCTTGGTTTTGTGGATACTACATGTGTCTGTGATGTTGATAAAGGGCTATTCAAAGTCTATGTGACACATGTGTAGATGTGTTCATTGATGTATGTCCTGGGTGGCTGCCTTGCAAACAGTCTAGCATGTTTGGGAACCATGATCCACACATGAACATACCACAGTTGGTAGGGTTGTGTTTGTGTCAGCTTCCAATAGCTCTTTTTATGACTACAACCATGATGGATTCCATGACCTTGCAAATCAGACCTCATAGGAATACTGGACTTGACTTCCCATGGTGTGTTCTGCACCAACACTTGTGGGGAGTGCCATATGTAGCTATGACACATTCAACGGTTCCACATCCTGTGTAGGCGGTGCGGCTCAGCTGACTGTTCAGGTGCATGATCTGTTTGTTCTTTAGTTTGTGCATGACACATATTGGGAATCAATGTATTCCACCTGCTGCCATGCTTTTGGCAGTGGGGGTAGCTGCTCATCCATTCTACATGTGATATCTCCTGGTATGATGATGTGGACTATTGTCAGTGGGGGATGGGTATGTACATATGGGCCTGTCTGTCATGATATCGGCATTGACACTCAGGTACAGTTGGCCCTGACTCAGGACACATATGTGTGTACATTGATATTTATGACATAGCTGAAGGAGGTGTCATAATTCAGTCTGGACTCCTTCTCAGCTCCTCTTTACAAAACACTAACGAACATGAGCACTAATCCCTGTTATACTCTTTTACATGCTTAACACCCTACTAATCCTTTGTGATCAGGCTACAGAGTATGTCATGATAATATCCTGGCATATCCAGTGGTCAGTTTTGTGTGTACTCTTCAGTCCAGCTGGTGGATATTGTGATATTGACACAATGTCACATCTGCCTCATGTACACAGACAACCCTCTCCTCCTCCTGACATACTCAAATATATGTGTGAGATGCACCTATACAGACATACAGGGAGCTGAACTCTCTCGACCCATGACTGGCACAGTCTATCAGGTGGTGAAGGCAACCACACACACACTACATATCAGTCTCACATATCCTCTAGCAACAGCACTCAAACCACATTAGCACACATTGACATACTCGGATGCTGTAAATGTACTCTACCTAAGCAGCAGAGACCTCCACAGCAGACACACACACACCCCTGCTACCCCACTACAATACCCACATATCACTAAGTTCACAATGTTAGTGTGCCATGCAGTCAATGCCCTTCGGGCTAAACAACACACCTAATACACTTGTAATAGGCGACACTTATGTTCAGACACACTGACATACCACTCACCAGCCCTGACAAGGGAATAGTCACTTTGGGCTGTCTGTTGGGTGCCTGGATCTGCTGCATAACACAGGCAGTCAGGTCACTCCAAAGCAAGTACAAGACTGGCACCATCATTGTCCATGCTGGTGTGTGTAACCTCAGAAGTTACTCCCTAGACCACACAACATGATACATGGAGGTACACTCTGATCATGTAGCCCTGGCCAGTATGACCCTGACCTTGTCTAGCATCTTACACCCACCAATTATGATGTCACAGTATACGGACACACATACCACATTTATTGGCTAACAAATTTGTTTCATTCATAGGGGATACAGTGTCTGTCAGTGTAAGGTGACATGCTCAACATGCCACGTAGCTTCACTATGGACAGCTTGCACCTGTCACACTTGGACTTTGGTATGCTGGCTAAGGCTCTTGCTACCACCAGAGTGCCTTTTTTAAGCAGGGCTCAGAAGACAAACCCACCTCCATAGACATTACAGGTTAAATGAAACTGAGGGTAATGCTGCTCAACAACAGTTGTGTTAACCTCATATTGTGGCCACTCAGGACTCTCCTCAGTATGGAGGAGAGCAATATCTGTGCACTGACAGACACCTGGTTCAGGCTCGCTTATGCACACCAGCACTACCAGGTTATGTTTCATACTATGCTGTCTGACAACAAGACTTGGAACAGACAACACAACTAGGGGGAGTATCCATATACATCACAGATACACACACCTCCAGGTTAGTAGCACTGCACAAAGCATCACAGACCATACATATACAACTACCATTGTGCAATACTGCCTTTCAGTTTGTTGCCTGCTACAGAACACACTCCCAAACTCAGGAACCACACTCGGCTTTTGTGGGAACTATGGAGAATATGAAGGTCTCCACAGACACCATTATATTGTGTGACTTCATATACACACATATTGACTGGGGATACTACTCAAGCCCCGACAACCTCACCCAACAGTCACTACAATTTATGGACTCATATGCTTTGGCACAACCAGTCAGCACAGCCACAAGGGGGAATACATATTGGACCTGCTCATCACCAACATGGGGACTCTATGTCCACACCAGCAATATACCCCTCATTGGCAAGGTCAGAACATACATGTATCTCACAGGACATACATATACCCTCCACACACCCATCCTGGGTAACCTTGGTGAACTTCTCATGAGCCAACATCTCACTTCACCGAAGCAATGTGGTATCCTTCAGAGATCCTGAGACAGTGGCATATACGGCTCACACTGCTGCATCCTTTACATACACATTCTATGGACACCTAGTGGACTGCATGGATTGTGCTATCCCAAATAACAACAAGACCCACTACTACAATGGAAGGGGACCTATCTGGTAGACCCCAGCCATTAATAAGCTGTACAACATCAGGAGGACGCTACTACATGATAGAGCACAATCCCAGACTGGGAAGGCATCTGTGATCTGTACTAGCAGACAGCTACAATCACTCATGGACTTTTCTATGGGCTGCATCTAGCAGACAATTGTACCTGACACGTAGGACTATCACACAGCCTTCTTTAGTTATGTCAGGAACCTGGGTGGACACTCACTGATATGCTGTGAGTTACTGCATACTGACTAAACCTATCCTGAACCCACTGGCATTGCCTACATCCTGGCAAACAGGTTCAGTGCAGATGTCTCCCACCAATGCCCCCTAAGGAGCAACTATCAATCCCAACAGAGTATAACCTCCCTGACATCACTTAGTAACAGGTGAGTGCTGCCCTCCCCACAGCGTACATCACAGTATCAATGTGACCAGACGGTGTCCCAGCCTGCATCATACACGAGCATCATGACAACGCAACCCTCACATTACATCACTGTTCAATATCGGAGTTACCACAGGATATGTACCCAAGGAATGGCGTACTGCGACAGTGGTCCCGTTCCACAGAGTTGGTGCCACAATGGACCACAGACAATATTGCCCTATAAGCCTATGTAGCCTGTTCTGCAAAGCTATGGAGCATATTGTCATAGGACTCCTACACATAGACGTCGGGAACCTACAGACACTGTGTCCTACTCATTTCAGCATTGTTGTGGGCAGATCTTGCCTCTTGAACCTGTAGGTATTCTTTTAAATGGCTAACAGGTCCATCGACATAGGGACGGCTATCCACACAGCCTACCTGAACCTTGCAAAACCATTCAACACAATAACCCACTGGGCCATTATGCATAGGCTCACCAGCGTCAATTTGGACAGATATCTCACACAGTGGATTGATACCTAGATCAGGGATAGCACACACATGGTCAGGATTGCAGGTGCCATGTCTGACTATACACCAGTTACACATGGCATCCCACACAGCTTGGTCCTGGGATATCTCTTGTTCAGTATATATTTGTCTTACGTACAGGCTATCACAGGGGGAATATGGCTGAACATGTTTGCACTTGACTGCAAACTGGGTGCCATGATCAACTCTCCAGCTGCCACATGCATACTCAATCAGGGTCTCACAGAGATGGATGACTGGTGCCTGAGCCATGCCCTACAGCTAAATGCCATTAGTTGCATAGTCATCCCCTTTGGGAGTAACAACATCCCCACACATTACCACATAGGTAGTACTCCATTACATACGGTAGGAGTTGTTAGGGGTTTGGGGACATCACTTGTTCGTACTGTCACCTTTAACATTCACATTGCCAAAGTGGTTGGACACACCTTCTATGTGTGCCACCTTATCCCATATGGTTTCACATCTAGATCGAGTGAGGTCATTGTGCCCCTATACTCATCACATCCATGCTTGGTTACAATGCCACATTTAGGGTGTACCTAACCTGACACCTGCAGCAACTGTACTGGCAATGGACGGTCCTCACCAAGCAGATATAGGGACTCACACAGATGCCCTGCATAGTTCAGATGCAGTAACTTCAGCTCTACTCAGTCGCTTACCACCTACTCAGATATGATATGTGCCTGTTGTTTACAGCTATACCCAAACCAGAATTACTGGACATGCTCCACCTCAGGATATCCAACTCCCTTGGAGCTACACACTGCAGGGACGTATACCTCAACATAGATGTTAATAGGACATTGTGGAGGGACAGATTCTTATCCCAGAGGCTCCACTCACTACAGAATGTAATCCCAGTTTCACATAGGCAGAGCCACCCACTGTCCACCTACTGGAGACATCTTGACGACTGTATGGGTGATTGTATATTTACCCCTGGGATATCTTCTGTGTCCCTCCTAGACAGAGGCACACTAGCATAAACATACATGGGCTATCTTGTGTGACCTAATATTCACACACACGCAGTGTAGTAATCTGACAGGGTTGTGAATGCCAAACACACTCTGGTTAGGCTTGTACATTCCCTAGGGCAAATAGCCTAGTATCGACCTCTGAACCTATGCTAATGTTCAAGATGCACAATGTTTATTGCTGATACTGTTTGCAGGTCTTTATCATCTTTGCTTTACCAGTTTCCATGAAGAACTTCAGTATCTGCAGAACATATTTGATTATGACAGGGTTCCACTATGTTATAGATGTGTCTGTTGTCATATAACTGTGTGCACAGGGTGGATTGCTGTATAGTGACAGGTTCCTGGGTTAACACATGCAACCGCCAGATATGCGTGGCCCACTGCTGTACTCAGACATGGCCTAAGTGTGTGAGCATGCCCGGTTCTGACATTACATGTTTTGTTGCCTGACATTTGTCTCATTTATTCAAGTGTGTGAGCATGCCCAGTGTGACCCTTCAGTATGTTGCTATCTGAGGTCCACTACATTTGCTGATGTGTGCGAACATGACCAAAATTAACATTTATACTGTGTGTGTTGGAAGTCAGGTTCTGTTCTCACTGCAGTACTCACCTTTGTGTCATAACTCAACAAGGATTATGCTGTGCCTGCAGGGTTTCCATGGAATACTTTGCATAGATTTATCAGCATTCCATCATACAGATGGACCACTGCAATACTGTCATGGTTTAGTGGTTCAGTACTTTGGCTGTAGTGCACAGTATCCTGGGTTCGAGGCTCATCACTGCTTTATATTTTCATACTGAGCAGACCACACTGCTTAAGGGCCTGTTAAGCAAATATGAGCATGTTGGCTTTTATTCAGCTATGCCCTACTTAGACCAGGCTTGTCTGACATTGCTCAATATTCACCAACATTGCTGGACGTTGCCCAATATTACTGAACATTGACCACAGTTGTGCTAGTTGGTGTGTGTGATTTTGTTTGCATATACTACATGGTGGTAATTGCTGTTTATCACTGCTTTATATTGCTTAACACATGGCATTCATGCCTTAGGTGGTGCTGCAGGGCTGCCTATGTCAGATGCACATACTACACTCCCTGCGCATGTTTTGAAGCAGGTAGTGTCAACTTAGGCATCCCTTTTACTTTATGTGCAAGTTGGAGAGGGGTTTAATTTCCAGAGTTCCTACTAAGCCAGCGCATGTGCTATGCATTGCCTCTTTGCCAAGGCCGAAGCATACTGGGCACTCCTCCTTCTGCCTACTGGGGCAGGCTCAGGTTGTTCCTCCTCCCAGTCACGCTCTGCCTGTGATGGCCTCGGCAATGGTGGGGGGCTGTTTGGCCCAGGCCTATGCTGGTCCTGCTGCAGCTGTTTTCGCAGGATCATATTATGTAGCATAGCACATACCATGACAATTTGGGTACATGTAGTTGGTGAGTACTGCAAGGCTCCACCAGATGTGTCCTGGCATCGGAACCGTGACTTGAGCAGCCCAAACACATGCTCTATTACATTACGTGTTTGTGCGTGTGTCTCATTATGGCATTCCTGTTCAGGTGTGTGTACGTTTCTGATGGGTGTCATCAGCCACGGCTCCAGTGCATAGCCAGCATCCCCCACTAGGTGACCATGTGGGATGTCCCCATTGGCAAATGTCTGGTACAGCTGCATCAGATGCCAGATATGGGAATCATGGTAGCTTCCAGGGCAGCCTTACATAAAGTAAAAGGGATACCCTGGGCATCACACATGACCTGGCAGTTGATGGAGGGGAAGCCCTTGCAGTTGAAGTGGACCCTACCCCGCTCGCCGGCTGGTGCTTTGATGTGTATGTGCGTGCAGTCTATTGCACCCACTACCTCAGGGTATTCCGCTATTTTCTGGAAGAGATGCATATTCTTGGCCAATACCTCATGGGAATTGGGGAAATATACATGATCACCGACATGTGCTGACATGGCATCCAGGAACTGGTGTAGTACCCTGACTGCTGAAGCCTGTGATATCCCCATCATATCACCAGATGGTTTCTGGAAGGTACCTGTTGCTAATATTCTTAGGCCAACACATACATTGGTTTCCACTGGGATGGGTTCCCCTCTGTTGGTTCTGTGTGGGAGGCGTGGCCTGCACAGCTCAACAATTTGCTGCAGGAGGTCTCTGTCCACTCTATAGCACTCCACTATCTCCAGCTCATGTAGCCCCTGGTAGGTTACCCTGGGCCTGTACACTCTTCTCCGTCTCCTCTCTGTGGGTTGTCCAGCAGCATTTCCATTGTCACCACCCTCAGCAGGTTGCATATGTTGCCTTATAAAAGCAATGGTAGCCCCTAACATTTATTTGCCTCAGTAAAGCTTTTTCAGTTTTCACTTCTATTAGCTTACTGCAGTGTCTGTTGTGAGAAACATACTGGACTGTTGTTTGCAGAGTTTTAAGTACTAGGCTGGGCTGGGCTAGTGTACTGCCTGTGTAATTGCCTGATTCTGATTGTTTTCACCTGCTAGCTCTGCTAGTACTCCCTGGTAGCTTCCTACTATTTGTTGTGCTTCCTTTTTCCTTTCTGTTTCCTCAGGGGGGAGCACCACGCACACAAGCGGAAACACATGCACAGCAACTCACACGCGCGCACACATGCTAACACGGACTAAAGCTTGCTTATTCAGGTTAAAACATACACACACCAGCACAAACATGCTTACAACTCTTTAAACAGTTTTATACATGCTTACTCTGGCTTAAACGCACGCACTCACACTTACACGTGCGCACTCTGTCTTACTCGGGTTTACAGGCATGCACACGCGCGCATGCACGCTCAGCAAGAAACTTTGGTGTTATCCATGGTATACACCTTCCATTTCTTGGCTTTCCCTAGCATACCTGTTGACACACCTCTTTCCATGATGTCTAAATGAAAGCGGACACATGCCACTTTGCTGCAATGAGTTTCACTTCTTTAATACATACCCCCCTCATGATGTCACCTATCTTCTACTCTGTTACACCCCATATCCTACTCCTACACTCCACTGACTGTGCTCATTTGCTATGTAAACTAGCGATTCACTATCC
Organism: Protopterus annectens; assembly: GCF_019279795.1. Lineage (NCBI taxonomy): Eukaryota > Metazoa > Chordata > Ceratodontiformes > Protopteridae > Protopterus > Protopterus annectens. Next base: position 257,951,781 of record NC_056726.1, on the reverse strand, counting down.
TAACACTCATTTACATAGGATTGCCTACTAATGCTTGGTTACATGTCTTAGACTGAGCTTCCCCCCTTAGCAACCTCTACGCGGTGGCCATGTTGTCTTCAGCCTGCCATTCCCTTGCATTGTACATTACCACTTTCAATAAAATCCACATTTGTGGGTTTTAATTTGTAGTATTCTGGTTTTTAGAGCGCAGCCTGTTTGCGCAGTGCTGCGCTACACTTAAACATCGGAAATCGGCAGAAAAAAATTATTTTTATTTTAATTTTGCATCAGGGATCATTTCTAATGGCCGTATATTTGGCCATTGGCATGCTTCCTGCACTGGATGCAACCTTTATTTGGAGCTGTCATGGCTCCATTTTGCTATTTGCAGAACGGTACTCAACTGAGTACATTTCTGCAAATAATACTGCTCTTACTCAGACAGTTTTGGGTTTTTTGAATCGCAAATCTACCTCATTTGCATGCCTTTCACCTGCAATTGAGGTAATTTGCATGCCCCAACCCTGTCCGTGTAAGAGCCATTTTAGGAGCTCCCTTACACACCCCTACAGGCTGTTCCTGGATTGCTCGTCGGACATGATGGCTGCATGGAGTCTTACTCTACTCTTAGACTCCGTGCAAGCCATCGTGAATCCAGCCCAATGTGTTACCACATATGTACTGTATTGAAACAGCTATAGAGGCTTACAGCAGAAATAACAATGCTACACAAGGAAAACTGAATGCCTGGGAAAGTTAATAAACTTGGTGATGAGTTAAAGTTTTTTCAGTTTCAATGGCTAGGCTTACAAACAAATGAGGGGGATACCCATGGGTGCAGCTATGGCCACTAGCCTGGCCAATGTAGCCTTTGACAAGTGGGAGGAGAAATTTGTGATGCAGAGTGAATACCAGAGATTTATAACCAGCTACCTTCATTTTTAGTGATGATGTGTTTATTGTCTGGTAAGGTGAGAAATCTAAACTCACTGAGTGTATCCACTACATTAGTAACTCCACCTCCTTCCTGAAATTTACCACTTCTATCAGCTCGGAGTCAGTGCAGTTCCTTAATATGACTGTCAGTATTTGTGACACCCATGCACAAGCCCAGTAATCAAGGATTCTCAATCCTCACCACTAGCATCAGTGATGGGTGTGCAGATTGAGAAGGATAACAAGTGCATCCACAGTAAAGTACAATTTCCCTTAAGAGCACGCAGAGATCTCAGTCAGTCCAAGGCTGGTTTCTCACTTTCTCTCCAGATACCCAATAAGACTCCCCACTGGCACAGCTATAGGGTACAGGTCTCAGCCTAGTGGTCAAGCTAAACCCTACAGCACCCTCTCTGTCCAACCAGTGCTTCATGTCCCCACCCAAGTAGCTGATGCACACACACTTTGAGATAGGAGTTGTATACAAACACACAGACAGTCCTGTGGAAGGCTGGCACAGGTCCTCCAGCTATGCCCCCTTCTCTGCCCAGGCTGTAAGGCAGAAATCACTGCCACCAATCACAAATATCAGCTACTAATAAAGCCCTTACCAAAGGGTGTCCAGCTAGTCTAATCTTACTAGTTTCTATCTATTTCTAAGAGAAATAATGTTATAAATAACTTACATACATACAGAGCAAAGGCAGAGTGCTGGTGAGTGGATGTTCTTCAGACAAAATCCAAAATGCTCTGATTCTCTCTCTCTCTCTCTGAGAAAGTCTTAAATTGATAATACATCACTGCTGACTCACTTTAGATTACATCATTCTTGACACTTCCCTGGTTTCCAGGCTACCAGAAACTCTAAATGTACATGTCTTAGTTGTATTAGTAAGCTTGCACCTGACCAGGAAACCACAGCAATAAAAGACATTATACATGTACAACCTTGCAATTAACTCTGGTCTCAAAACAATAGAAGGAATCCCTTTGTCCAGACATTCTGCCTCTGAGCTTTGAGATCAAACAGTCATAAAATGTTTTACTTCATCAGCTTTCTTCCAGCGGAGTGCACTGTGGTTACATTTTTGAAGCTCAGTACGCTATATAGTTTAATCATAACATATAGTTCTCTTTTACGTTTGTAAAACCAGCCTGTAGATTATATTAATATTTACAAATCATACAGAATTATTTACAAGATTCTATCTGGCTGGGCTGGCAGACTTTTAATTTTTTCACGGTATTGATAAAGACAGAGGAAATTAACTAGAAACTAATACAGGAAACCAACAAGAGTGAACTACTTACTTCACAGAGACAGTATGCATCCACTGAAAACTAAGCACAATGTAATAACATCACAATGCTACAGATTAGCATGCATTGCCACATATTTGTCCCTTTTTCTCAAAAAGATGAATGATCTTCAAAATGATTTCTTAACCAGAGGATATGAATCAAACATGCTGCATATGATCCTGGATCACATTAGAGACTCTAAAACTAACAATGACCCTATGTGGAATAGGCCTTTTGGTAGAATTATGTAAGGAGGCCACCCTAACCCAAAAGATGAGAAACATGAGGAAGTTGCATTCTAACTTACACCTGTGATTTCAGTACAATTAAAGCTGTTATTAAGGAGAACTGGGCCATCCTTTCTGACAATCAGCAGCTTGTGGAGGTTTTAGGAGAACACCGTACTTTTGTATATAAAAAGAGCAGAAGCATACATAGCTATGTGGAAAAGAAAATTAAGGAACATCAGGATGACATGAGCACTAAAATCTGTGGGGCACCTAATTGCACTTTCTGTGAGTACTTGATGGGGTGTGACTCATTTGAGTGCCCCTATCTTTAAAAGATGGTGAAATCTTCAGCAGATGGTGACTGCAATACTGAAAAAGTTGTATATAGTGCCAAGTATAATGATTGCCTTGCATTTTATGTGGGTATGACCATGAATAAACTGAAAAGGAGGATTTCAGATCATCTTTCTGACATCAGAAGTAAATGCCAGAGGAACTTCTTATCCAAACACTTATTGTAACTCCCCAGACATTCCGATTTTAAATTTGTCATCCTGGACTGTGTGGAGATGGGTGAGCTTGAAGGGGACATCAATGGTGTGTTGGAGAAAAAACAATTATGCTTGCAGCTGAAATTAAATGCATTCAGAAAACCAGGACTTAACTATTATTGATCTATTAAGGGTGTGTTGAATTTACAGAAGCTCCCACACATTCTGTAGAGGTTTCTTAGGGAATTTTTGAGGAAATATTTTTATGTACTAAAGGTACCAAACATACTAAAAAATAAAAAATGAGGTGTAGAATGTGTATATTTTTATATATGTTTAGTTACTTTAACCTCAATTTTGCTTTGATTAGATTTAATAAACTCTTGCATCACACCAGAAATTTAAATTCAAAGCACACACTTTTTTCATGCAGCTTATTACCATGAAGTATTGGTATAATTCCCTCATTTAGCATACTGGTGGACACTCATCCACACTCATGCACATACCTGCACACATTTATACATTAATAGTTTATGTCATTCACTGTTTTCTGTATTTTTGTGTGTTTTTTCTACTAGTTTTCATTGTATAAACATTTTTTGAGGGCTGTAAACATGAAAACTGTCATGACAGTTTTTTTTTCAACTGCAAAGCACTGACATTTTTTTCTGAGCTGTAAATAACTTAGTTTTTATACACACTAATACATATGGATGGATGCTTATTAGATACTATTACACAGATATGTATTTATATTTATAGTGTTCTAATTAGATAATGTTTACGACAAGATAGCTTTGTGTGTTTTTTCTTGCATCTATCTAGTTAGCTCTTTTTACTTTACCTATGTAAATGATTTTAGTTTTTGTCACAGACCTCATGAAGGCTTTATTGCATTAGTTAGCTGAAAGCGATTTTAGTTAAAAGTCAGTCTATTTATATGCGTGTTATGCTTTTCTTAATATCTGTTTTTGGAATGCCAGTTGCAAATAGACAGGTAGTGTTTTCCTCAACTAGGATTTAGTTTGCTCTAATCAATAGTAGTGTGTCGGGGTGGGTACTCGCTGTTCTTAAATACACTTTTGCCTCCCTTTTTATATTGTTTGCCTGGAACAGGCTGGTTTAAAATTAAATAATACATATATTTTCCACACCTACTTCTAAGTGTATAAAAGCTGATATGTTTAACATTGTAAAGTATTTCTGATTTTTTTGTTAATGAGGATCACTTGTCTGTGATGAATAAAGGCTTGTTGCTTTGGAAGACTACCAGGGATTCATGATTTTTGTAAATTATTGTGACTGAGCTCATCAATGAAGTTTTAAGTCTACTAATTTTTCTGTTTTGTATTTTTGCTATACACAGGAAGGACACACATCGTATCACTGATTACAGTAACACAAATGCGTCAGAGCCACAAATAATTGTAGCCTGACATTTGCTTTATTTGCCCATTAGCTAATGTATCAGTGGCATAATGCCTGCATGGGCTTTTATTTTGCTCATGTCTTGTGTGGGAAATAAACAACAATACATCCTATGATTATTGATATACATTATGACATTCAGAAACACAAACCATTTGTTAGGAGGCAGATTACAGCTGACTTATACTTTGATTTATGAGCATTTTTGCATATGCCACATTAGCATGAGTCATTCTGCATGTGTGTAGGTCACATCTGCTATAGTTAGACAAATGGTAATATGTATGTCATTATTCTGTTTATATCCTGGTCAATGTGAAATATCTGAGTATGTGTCAGGTTCTTCTGGATTTTGATACTCACAAACACAGGATGCACAAGCAATCACTGACTTTCTACGATTAACAATGTGCAGGTTGCTTAAACAATGCTTTCTTTCATCATGTAATACTGTTATTGGAATGATTGCACAGGTGTCTCTGATTCTTCTCAATATTTACACATTGACACAGTCGTGTACACTGCCCTAACAACTGTCAGTATTGCTTCCTTCATACAGACAAGTCAATGACATCCTTACAAATCTTTACCCTGTATGTGTGCCTTAACATCAGTCATGGGGATGTGATTTTTTTCTACCTCTGATCACTTCCACAGTATATGTTCCAGTGACAAGTATTGCCATGCACCTGGCATACAGGTGTAGCTCTGCATTCTTAATACAGTCATGTGAGTAGCAGAATATTACTGAGCATGCCACAGAACATGTATAGTGGCAAGCGTGCATTCAATTATTTTATGGCTGTATTTATACTAAGGTTTATAATTTACATTAATGTGCAACACATTCTTGGTTAATTCATGTTTAAATGTACAATACCCTTTCTATTGTTTACAAGTGAGAACAAATGGCAAAGAAATGTCCCTTGCTGAAGTGTATGACACAGCTGTTGGAGATTTTTTTTTATTTTTCTTTATACATGATTAAGTGGAGGATACAGGATACTGCTGGATGCAATAGTTAATGTTCTGGATATACCTCATAAGCAATAACTACTGAATACGCAAATATCCCCTGACATATCCATTGTCCTTGGTAACTGTTATCTCTACTCAGCAGTTTATAATCATTTATCACCTTTGCTTCCTGTTGATACACTTGTGTCCCTTTCACATTCTTTGTCAGCATTTCTGGTTTTAGTTATGTACACGGGTCACTAAATTAAACAGGATTACTTGTCTAAATAAATATAAAGGATTTGTGTAAACATGCTCTTTGTGCACTAGTGCCATTTATTATCTGAGTGTAGTTTCCTCATTTGCTTCCCCTGCTTATTGTTTGTACACTAATCCCATTATATCTGAGAACATTTTCACCATTTAGCTTCCTTTGCTTCTTGTTTATTTGCTAATCAGCAGTTAACCTGTTTTCCTTCACTTGCCTCTTAAGTATTTCATTAAAGTTGCCCTTGTTATGCTGTATGCCCATGCATGCTTAATAGGTTTGCATGCATGCAACAGCTTATGTTTGCATTTGTGTGCTTGAGCATCTATGCACCTCTTTGTGGCCATGAACACTTGTGTTGGCCATGAAGACATGGACCCTCATCTCATGGAGTCTATATGTCTAAGTACATAAGGCAAGCCACCAGACAATCCAACATTCTGGTCATTGGAGACTCCATTGTGAGACACACTGATGTCCCTTTCACCAGGCTGAGTAAGTTGAAGGTCTTAGTCAGTTGCTTATCAGGGGCCAGGATACGCTGCATTAAGTATGCACTCAGGTCATTGGGCCACAAGTACCAGTATGACTCAGTCATAGTCCATGTTGGAGTAAATGACCCGAGATGTACCTTCTTAGATTATATGAAGAGAGACATTCTGGAGCTTTCAGAGTGTGTGTCCCACAAAGTTATGAGCTTAGCATTAAGCAGTAGTTTACCTTCTCCAAAGATCATGCCACAATATGAAAAAAAGACAACTAATTTTAATAATTGGCTTAGTTTCTGGTGTCATTCTAAGGGGATGCAATATATGTCAGCATAGAAGGAGATGGTCAACAGACTACGCTGCTTTGCCAGGGATGGTCTGCACCTCTTCCTACTGAGCTTTCAAATATTAGCTAAAACATTGTGCTCCCCCATAGTGCCTTTTTTAGGCAATACCAAACTGAAAGTACTGCCGACATAGTAAATCAAAACCTAGAAAATTTAAAGGTATTACTGCTCAATGGTAGGAGTATAAACAGAAATCTCCACTCCCTACAAGCTGTCCTCACCATAGAGAATGACGACATCCATGCCCTCACTGAGACATAGTTTAAATGCACAGAGAGAGCACATTAGCAGTACGAGGCTATAATGCCTTCCACACATTTAGAGCAGTTACTACACAGACAGGGACTAAAGGTGGAGGTGTCTCAAGTTGCATAAAAAATAAATATACCTCAAGGCTGGTCAAACAGGACAATGAACTTGAGCTTCCCCACATTCATATCACTGTAGGCAAAATCCCATACCACTTCCTTGCAAGCAATAGGTCCCCCTCTATGATCCAGAAAACCCATAACATGTATTTAAAATTATTGGAAACACTCACCATCCAACCCAATACCATATTCATGGGTGACTTTAATTACCCATTTATTAACTATGAATCATATATGACACCAAACATACAGGCACAGAGATTCCTGGATTTTGTAAATACAAACTGCCTGGACCAGATTGTCAATACACCACCCAGGGGTGCAAACATACTGGATCTGGTCCACACTAACATGGGAGAGTGTTGCACACCTTCTAGTCTAATGTCTTCTCTGGTAAGGTCAGACCCCAAAATGGTCTCCTTTGAAGTAAAAGTAGAACCTGGAACCCCAACTAACCCTGGAATATTCAGGAGCTACTGTAAGGATAACCTCTTACTATTAAGTGATAACCTGGCAAAATTTTAAGTCCCCATAAACCCTAAGAACACTGCTGCCTACATGGAACTGTTCATAGAAAACATATACATACAGGCATCTGTACCCACCAGGAAAAAGTACAGAACTAACTCAAAAAATAAACCACCTTGGTGGAGTCACAACATGAATAGGCTGTATAACAGAAGGAAGAAAATCATGGCAAAAATTAGGAGGTGCAGCACCCAGGAGGATAAAAGCACTCTCAACAAACTAATCAAACAGCTCAGAGAACAAATAAGTCTACCAAAGCCAAATCTGAGGAAAAGTTGGCCTCTCAAGCCAAGGACATCCACAATGCATTATTTAGCTATGTCCCCAATCTCAAAGACAATACAGAATTGTGTGCAGAACTCATTGTTAATACAGCCGCCTATGCAAAGCCAGAAAATATGGCAAACCTATTGGCAAACAAATTCAGCTACAACTTTACCCATCTCTTCCTCGCAACCTTAACTCAGGAAATACCATTAAATTTAACTCCCCCTGCTATCACTAGAGAACAGGTCCTTAATGCTATCTCCAAGCCCAAGAACAATATCCTAGGATACCTTCTAAATAGCACAAAACATGAACTATTAGGCCCTCTGGAATTGCTATTTAACTATAGCCTCTGAACAGGCTTCATACCTCATGAATGGTGAAAAACAACAGTCATCCCTCTGCACAAAGGTGGGTCATCTACAGACCCTGGAAACTACAGACCCGTAAGTCTCACTAGTCTCATATGCAAAGCCATAGAAAGAACTATCATGGAAATTATCAGTAATGACATAAGATACTTTCAGACACTGGACACAACTGAATTTGGTTTCGTCAAGGGCAGTCCATGCCTACTTAACCTGGTGGCTTTCTTTGAGAAGGTCACCATGTCAATGGACAAGGCCAAAATGGTTCACACTGCCTACCTTGATCTGGCCAAAGTACTAGACACACTACCCAATTTAAGGATCATTGACAAAGTCAAGAGGTTAGGTGCAAACCCTTATGTCACCCAGTGGATACTTAGCTGACACACAGACTGGATCCAGGAAGTTAGAATAGGGGAGTCCACCTTTACATAGAGACCAGTCACAACTGGAGTTCCTCAGGGATCATTTCTGGAGATAGTCCTTTTTGGCATTTACTTTTCTGAAGTCAAGGCCAGTGTCAATGACATCTGACTAAATTTGCAGATGACTGCAAATTAGGAGCTGTCATTAAATCTCCACCAACACAAACTTTCTCCAGGAATAACTAACACAGAAAAATAACTAGTGTCATAGCCATGGACTAAAATTAAATGCCAGGAAATGCATAATAGTTTCCTTTGGGAAATCATCCATCCCTAGTAACTATCATATTAAGAACACATCCCTAAGAGTTAATTTAGTAGAGGTGCAGCGGTAACATTGTCAACGCACAGCAAGAGGTTCTCCAGTATGATTCTTGGGTGGGGTGCCTTCTGTGCATTCATGTGGGTTTCTTCCGGGTGCTCCGGTTTCCTCCCACGTTACAAAGACATGTGTCTGGACCGTTTCTCTCCAGGCCTCTGCTGCAAATTGGCTCATTCCAAGTCAGACTTTCCCGGTTAACAAATGTAAAATAAATAATAATAATAAATAAGGGTCAGAGACTTGGGGAGACAAACAGTAATCTAGCCTTTGACCATCATGTGTCTACAGCACTGAGGAAATTATTCTATGTAGTGCAACTTCTAAACAAAGGTATGGCATCTAGATCCAAAGAAGTCATTGTTCCACTGTATTTGGCATTTATCAGACCTATAATTGTGCACAATGTCCCCTTTGGTATGTATCTCACCAGGCATATCCAACAATTGGAATATTCACAGAGGTTCCTTACTAAAAGAACACAGGGCAAAAGTAACATCCTGTGCAGACTGCCTCAAGGGGCTATCCCTGTATTCTATTCCTAAAGGCTGTTGAGGAGAGATCTATGCCTGGCATGCAAGGCATTGTCAGATCCCACTCTGATGGACTTCCTGCATATCTCCAAAGCAAATAGCACCAGATTTACCCATCCTAAAGACTTAAGCTTGCCTGTGATATAAATAGGAACTGCTGGAGAGGCAGGTATGTATCCCAGAGATTACCCATTTTTTGGAACAGGTTCCGCATCTATGTAAGGCAGAGTTCCTCCCTAACCCAATTCAAGTGTAACTTGGACAATTGCATGGGGAACATGAAATGTATCCCTGGTTTGGCACCTTTGTCTCTAATGGACATAGGCAACTTGTAAATGGTTCATCTCCTGGGCCCCTGCCTGTAAATGTTTCATTTCCCAAGCTCCTTCTTACACTTATAAAGGATACCAGAACTTGTCAGTGATTTGGGGTCCATGGCTAGACTTAAAAGGGCTGTTGTGGTTTTTTAGGCACCTATGAACCTATAAGAGGTATTGCTGAATGCACAAACTTGCTTAACAGCTTACATATTCAGTGATCACCAGTGCTGGTCAGAACATGCACAAATTGTATAGGCTTAGCACAAAGAGCAGAAATTTGTTAATGAAATTGCAGGACAGTATTAATTTGGAGGTCAAAAGGATTAAGGCGCTGAAGTGGAGTCAATCCACTGAGAGGAAGTCCTTACCCCAAATTGCTAATAACATAACACTACTGTTTACACACATGAGACAGAATGAGGTGCTATTTATTTATTTACGTACTGTTTGGTAACTGGGTAGGTGGACTACTCCAGAGAACCTTTTCAGCTATAACCTATGCTCAGAAGCAATAAACGATGTGAGTAAACTTAAGTTGTACACTAATATAATCAATTGTCAGGTTTACATAGCTGCAGAACTTTAGAGAATTCATATACAGTTACTATACAGTTTCTATAAATAGAATGTTATACTGATACATTTTAATGAAGAAGCAGATCTACATTAGAGTTCATCAGTCTGCATGGAGTGCAGTAGAGTCTTTCTATGTGAAAATGCTTCTTAAATGTTTAAAATTACATTTCATTAGGAAAAAAAACTGAAATAGAAGAGAGTAAAAATAGAGATTTCAGAGACAGGTCTATAGCAAGAAGAACATGGGAGAAAGAAGAATTAAATGGCAAAGGACAACTGTTGGGAGACTTAAGCAGTTTTAGAATTTTAAGCCTTATTACTAATGTATCCATTATCACTAAAGCAATTACAGGCAACTTCCCTGAAGAGCTGCTCAGAAAGGCAGTTCACTCAAGCCTAAAACACCTTTTTTGTATACTTCCAGTTCACACCCGTGCCTTTTTATGGCACACAGAACCTTTTTTGTGTCTGGCTTCTTTACTTAACAGCTAACACAGGCAGTATTAGAAAGGGCTATTAACAAAATTGCACCAAGAACTTTTAATCCAGGATGTTCTGCAGTGGAGAAACGTTTGGTTGCCACTTATTACTCATATTTTTGTATTTATGTTTATATTTTCAAAATTGAGAGACCTATATTTTATTGAGGTGTATGGTGTGAAACATCAATGAGGGAGACAGAACAATTCACTGAAAATGCTGCTTTATATCACACTCTGCTGAAAATATTACTAGTCGCTTGTTAGCAATTATGAAAATAAGCAATGTTTCTGTATGTACTTAGTACTTCAAAAAACAAGTGACTTACAAAGTGTTGCTCGACATTAGGTGAACCATTAGATGTTGTTGAAGAAAACTGTCTTTAATACTTGCACTGTTAAGTTGCACATCCTGAGAAATATCCAGTGTTATTTGTATTGCTAATTATAGAATTTAAACATATGTTTTCATATTTGTGCAAATATCTCAATAAATGGGCAAGTGAACCCTTATCTCTGCTTTACAAAAATATTCTAAAAGTATTGTGAAAGCTTAGAAAAAATATAATTTGGGATTTGTGTAGATTATAATATATTACAGTATCCAAGGAAAAGATTATGAATGCTCACTGTAAAGAATATTTGTTTCTGATAACATTTCTATTTGTATAGTTTTAATAGCTTTTGTTCTCAAGATATTTACATTTGTTTATCTTATGCTTTTTAAGTTTATTTTTTAGAAAATGCATTGGACTGTAAGATGTGTGTAGGCTGCTAGAAGTGTGACATTGTACACCCCATAGGTGTTAATGAGTTATATTTGGTAAGAGTATTTTAATGCCTTCTTTCAGCTGGTGGTTTGTTCAAGAGAACTGGCCTGTTCTTGAAAAGGTTCATTCTCAAATGATTGTTTTAAATGGGGGATGGTTGAGTGATATTGGAGAGTTTACTGCAGTAAACTCCATTGTCTGGAGACCAGACTGAGAGTCATGAGGTTGGAGGAGCTAATTTAGTTTTTATTCACTGCCAAATGCATATCCGTTCACTCGGGTGATTGGCTTCAACTCAGTCTTGTTGTTTGGCTTTCTGGATTGTTATATCCTTAGTTGTCTTCAAACAATATTCAGATGCTTTTATCAATGTTGGTGAAGCCGATCTCAAGTAACTGTCAGGGAAAGGCATGTCCTTAAGTCCTTGGTTTATTTGAAATAATGTATTTTAAAACATATATATAGAAAGAGGTTTTTATATTTGACAGGCTATAAATGTTCATTCAGTAAACGAATCTTTCCAATGTTGGAATGCAGCTTGGTGTTGGATTATCAGTGAGCAAGTATTAAGGGTTTGAGGTTTTGGCATTAAACTGATCATATACTATTCTTTCTGTTTCATTCATTTTAGCTAAGGGCATGATGGCATGAGTGGTGCATATCTTTTACAGACTGACAATAAATAGTAATATAGTTATTTGCTAGTTTTTTGTATTGAGAAGGTTAATGTGGAAAATACTTCTTGATTAGGACTAGTTAGCTGCTGTTGAACAGGTGATTAAAATATTGGCCATTTAGATCTTGGGAACTGTTTTCCCATTTTCTGTTAATACTTTACTAATGGTTGTTTAATTGACAGTAATAACAGTGAGAGAAGAAAACTAAAGGGTGGTTTATAGCCAAAAAGAAGCAGCCCATGGTTTGATGCAATAGGGTCATAAGTGGGCTGTGTAACCACAGAGCAGTATTTATAAATAAGAAAATACAAACTGTTAAAGAGTGGTGTATCTTTCATTCCTTCAGAACTGTAGGTTGGTTATTTAAAGTTACCAGTGTGGGTTTAGTAAACCAATCTTGTCATTCTGAGGTAACTTGTTTCAGCATTTGGCACCAGAAATAAGTGAAGCAGATAACTGGACTGACATTTTGGATATGTGTAATTTCAGTGGGGCATTGCTACACTCATAAATATAATTCCACTATATATATATATATATATATATATATATATATATATATATATATATATATATATATATACATGGGTCTACTTTAGAACACCGACACGCCAGTTCACCGACACACAAACCACCGACACCAGATAACCGACAACACACAAAACCGACAACGCAAAACTCCGAACACCATTACACCGACACACTAAACGTAAACAACACATTACACTACATGGCATAGCCACTAGCCCTAACCCAAACCCTAACCCTAAGGTCCGACACTACCGCACACTTACCCTACCTGCACCCTAACCCTAACTCACTTAACCCACCCCTAACCCTAAGGTCCGACACTATCGCACACTCACCCTACCTGCACCCTAACCCTAACTCACTTAACCCACCCCTAACCCTAAGGTCCGACACTATCGCACACTCACCCTACCTGCACCCTAACCCTAACTCACTTAACCCACCCCTAACCCTAAGGTCCGACACTATCGCACACTCACCCTACCTGCACCCTAACCCTAACTCACTTAACCCACCCTAAACTAAACTCCGTCACGATCACACACTTACCTTACCCGAACCCTACCTCCCTACCTCCGACACTACCACACACTCACCTATCCCACACCCTAAGCCAAAATCCCACAACAACACACACTTACCTTACCGATCCTAACTCCATCACAATCGCACACTTACCGAGACGCGCTCACACATTACCCTAGTCGCTGTATCCTCTGTCGTTACATCACCTTTCCGGTAAACTTACCTGTCGGTCATTTCGTCTCCCTCTTCCGCGTGTCGGTCAACTCAATTTCAGCACATCACCTTGTCGGTAAACTTACCTGACGGCCATTTCGTCTCCCTCTTCCGCGTGTCGGTCAACTGCGTTTTCGGTAATTTAAAGTAGACCCATATATATATATATATATATATATATATATATATATATATATATATATGTATATATTCATGTTAATAATGACAACTAGACATCTGCCCCTTCCTTAGTGTTTGCTGCAGTCATGGCTGTCATCCATTGTCTCAAGCTCTCAGTATTTACCATCCAGTGTTTTAAGTCATTTTGACACAACATAATTAGAAAAAAAAGGAATCTCACAAAATAGTTTACATCAGCTTTCAAGGTTTATTTTACATTAGGAGCTGGTAGTTAATCATAGATTCAGAAAGAGTCATGCATTTATTGGTAGTTAATCATGTAAATATAGTTAAGTAAATAAGAGCTTGAGCTTGAGCTTTATTATAAGAAAGAGAGCTGTCAAATTCTTGTTCACTTTTGATATGAAGGATGCCATTTATGAAACTGACACTTCTGATGCAATAGCAATTCCAACATCTCAGTGGCTAAGTAATTATTTTTTCCTACTATTAATAATAATTTGGCATTTAATAACCTCATGGGTCCTATGGCTGTTGTTGTCCTTGCACTTTATGTCAATCCCATTCTGAAGTCAGGCCATTGAGTTATTATTTTCCAGTTTGTTAAAGTACAATTAAATAATTGTATTTTAACAAACTGGATAATAATAACTGTCTTGTTGCTCATAACTGTTTTTCTTTTTCTTCTCAACAGGTTCAATAGCCCTATAGTCTTTAAATTCCAGATAGGCAAAATTAACTGTGTAAGCAGAAGACCTATTCCATGAATTAGAAAGTGATGATACTCCTCTCCCATCAGGGTCCAAGAAGGGGATGTTAGCAGCCAAACTAGGTACAAATCAGTCATCTGAAAGCCCAACCAGAAAGAACTGAAAGAAAATGTAGAAGTTTGCCAATTCTCCACTAGAGCTGGACATTTACCAAAAGTTGCTATTTCTGTACCTGCTCCTGAACCAGGTAATGAGGGCTCCATTGGTGAAGAGTTGAGATATGGGCAAGGTTAATAAATCACACAAAGAGGATTTACAGGAATTTCTTCCAGGCACAGCAGGGATAGGCTATTTGATTTAGCTTTAGAAAAAGGGTTTGGGTTACCTGCCGCTCCAAAGGAAGTAGGGTTAGATAGCTCCCAGCAGGGTCTCTCATCATCTATGTCTGGACAGGCAAGCCAAGAGTCAGTATCAGGAGAGCGAGAGAGTGTACAAAACAAGTCTTAATGCAGTTGATGAACCCAAGATGCCTGTGAGTTGGTCAGCAGTGGTCACAGATATTTGCACTGCTGTCTCTACTATGGTAGAGGGTATTCCCCCTGGTGTCACACATTACGGTTCACATTCTGAAGTTTATTATGGACAGAATTATCAATGGACAGTACATAGATGTATTTGACTTAGATGACCCTCATGGAATACAATGCTTACTGGAAGCATTATTGGCTGCCTTGGTGGCAATAGGTAAATCAATTAATAAAAACAGGCCCCAAGATCTTGGGACTCTTGGTCTGCAGGTTTCTTGATATACATGGCTGTTCTTATTGAAAATGATTCACAATTGGCTTTGCCATTGATTTCTTACCTTATGGCAATCAGGGAAGCTCATCATGATTGTAGGGATGTGGTGTAGTTAAGTTACAATCAAAGGTTCAGGAAATTAAGGAAAGCTAATAAAGCCCTAAAATGGGATCAGTGACATCTTGACACACGAATAAGTGTCATGTTGGACAAACATTCATCAAGTATCTCAGGTACTAATTCAGTACTACATAACTCAAAAAACATGTTGGGCTTTCAACAGTGGGAAATGTTTTTAGTCTGCTTGCTGTTTTGCTCACACATGCTCATATTGTGGTAAATCCCATCCAGCATTTAATTGCTGTCAAAAGTTGAGACAATCAAGGCCATTAATGGGTATTCACAGTAGTGACATGTCCATATCATGGAAACAGACAGGGTCCTTTCAGCAGAGGGGTTCCTTTTGAGCCCTCAGAGGTTCCCCACCTCAAATAAGTGAGTAGCAGCAGACAACCCACTCCCCCATTAAAGTTGAGATTTTAGCTCAAGAACTTGATCATTACCAAGATCAGAAGGCAGCACTGATGTTGGTCTATGGTTTTGCTCACTATTTCTCTTTGAAATTTCCTGCCCCATTTAATAATACATTAGTTAGGAACTTGAAGTCTTTCTGTTGGAAAGACATCATAACTTTAAATATCATTAATGAAGAAACATAGGCATGAGTGGCCCATTTAAGTATCACCCTGGGAGCAATTTATGACGGCACCTATTGGTTTATTTCCAAAGAAGAATGCAGGTCAGTTTTGTTTAATTCATCATCTTTCTTCCCCAAGTGGGTTGCCAATTAATGAATTAATTTCTAAGAAAAATACAAAGGTAAAATATGCCACTTTGGGTAATGCTGTTAACATCATAAGGTCCTTTAAGGTGCCTTGGCTGGTCAAACTCCATATAAAGTTGGAATTGTACTTATTACCTATCTAAGAGCCGACTAACATAGGCTGAGATTGTCTTTTAATGATCAATTATATTTAGACTGAGACATGCTAATGGGATATGCTGCTGCAGGTGCAATTTTTTAATCATTTAGCCAGCTTTGCACTTGTGCTGACAACAAAGAGCTACAAATGAAATGGTCATCAGTCATTATTCTGATGACTTTTACATCACTGGTGAAGGAGAACAGGATACTGGGGTCCGAATGGAGAGATGATAAAATCAGCAAGTAAAGAAAAGTAGTATTGCTGGAACTGAATTCATCCTGAAATCTTGGTGAGTAAAATCTCAACAAGATGACACTGATATATAGACTGTATTTTACATGGCATATGGCATATATCATGGACAAAACTAGGTTAAAAAATAAACAAAGGCACCTGGGTGCAGAAGTCCCAGAGTAATAAAAGTGCACAATCCTGGTATGAGCACTGCTGCCAGGACTGGAAAAATTACAGTGTAGAATCCTCAAGGCATGGAAAGATTCCTACTACGGGGTTAAGGCAGACATGGGGGGGGGTGGCTCCCCTGACTGTAGAAGGAAGTAGTAATCCACAAAAAATCTCAAAAGCTGCCAGGTGAAAACATAACAATAAAGACAATTGAGTAGAAAATTAAATTAAATAAATATTAAACAATTCAGTAAATAAATAATCATATTCAGGTTGGCCATCAAGAAATATTAGAGACTATTGCAGATGCAGTTGTACATTGTGGCCAGTAAAGAACTTGCTTGCTCATGCAGAATGACTGTAGAATGCTATATAGCACCATTCTTCACAGCATCCATTCTGGTCACTCTGACAATCAAAAACATAGGTAATAGAGCAGGACAGTGCCATGCAGTAACTAACACAGTATTGCTTTTCATTCTAATCATAGTAACTGAGAAATTCATACTGGAGTTTGCATTTACCTGAAATGTAGGACCATACCTTCAGCAAGGCTGAATGGAAACTGGTATAATATTGATCTGAGTTTATAATATGACAACATTGCTTAAGAATACACACAAATTATCTGTGAATGACTTAATAGCTAGAAAAATTTATCTGACAATGACTTAATAGCTGGAGAAATTTTAGCTGGTTTATAAAGAAATTAAAGGTAAATTAGTACAATTCAAACAGGAATTGCAATATGAAGTGAGAGAAAAGCAGGCTTACAGTATACTTAGAGAGAAAGCCAGGGGACAGAAACTGATAGAAGTAAGGAAGTAAATGAAGAACGGGGAGTAAGGAGGTATAAGGTATGAAGAGGTATTTGTTCACATTTAGGGATGTAATTTATCCAGCTGTTGAGTAAGAACAGATCCAGCTCTTGGCTAGGAAGTCTTTCAAAATGGTTTTAAAGGATGGGAAGGAGGGAATTAAGCTGATGGGTAGAAATAAGGAGTTCCAGGCCTTAGCACCATGGTACAAGTACAGACAATGCATAGCAGAGTTCATAGTTTGTGGACAGACAGGAGTATTTGTTCACTGGATCATAATGAGCCTAGTTGTGTGGAATGTTATTCAGTGCTGGACAAGCAGATGGATTTTGAATAATTTCAAAGGTAGTAAGAAGCTGGGTACATGTAGTTGATGGGGTAGTTCTAACAAGTTTAGGCTTTTTAGTGCTATACAGTGGTGGATTTTGAAAGGGGAATTTGCTATAAATTTATCAAGTTTGTTATAGCATTGTTCAAGTTTTGATATTTGGGATGCCTGAAGGTTAGTAAGGATGGGAGTACCATAAAGAAATATTGAGAAGGAGATAAGTAGTGGCAATTGTAACTTTAGTTGTGTTGGTGAGAAAGTTTTTGGCTCTTAAAGATTCCCTTGTTTTTGATGAGTTTTTCTTATGCAATTTTGTACATGCAGGTCAGAGTTAAGATTTTCATCCACTATCTTCCCAATTAATTTGCTATGAGAAGTGACTTCAAGAGAGAAGACTCTAAATTTCATTTTTTTCATGGGAAAGGGATTTGGGGAAAAAGTAGTAGTTTGTTCTTTTAGGGTTGAGCATGAGTTGTGAGCTACAAAGCCATGTTTCAGTTTCTGTTAAAGCTTCCTGAGTAAATTTTGGAGGAGTACCATGTTGTTAGTTATAAAAATGAGTGTAGAGTCATCTGTGTACTTTATTAGGGAGGCTGTTGTCTGGATGTGTGGAGGGTGTTAGCGAGAATGTTAAAGAGGAGGTGACCAAAGATAGAGCCTTGTGGTACTCTAATGGTGACAGGGTGGTATGGAGACAGGATGGAATACCATTTTACTGACTGATAACCATTGGATAGGTAGCTTTTGAAACATAGAAGGAAGGGCTGAAAGAGACCTAGTGAGGACATTTTAAGTAGAAGTTTGCTGTGATAAACTGTGTCGGATGCTTTGGACAAGTCTAAAAATAAGGAAGACACTAGTTTGCCTTAATCTCTAGCTTTATGGACAGTATTTGTATAGGTTAGAAGGGCAGTGTTAGTACTATGGGAAGGATGGACGTCATGTTGTCTGGAGGATAGAAGTTCTTCCTGTAGGAGAAAGTTTAGCAATTGTTTTTGAATACATTTTTCAAGAATTGTGAAGAGGGGGGATACAATTACTATAGTGCTAAAGTTAGTAATGTCTGCATGATTTCCTCCTTTTTGTGGAGGGATAATTTGTGACTTTTTCCAGTGATAGGAAACATGTGATTCCTGAATTGACCTGTTTAGAAAGGTTGAGACAGGGTATTCAATGCTATTTGCTGCTGTTTAAGAAATTCACTTGGAAGATTATTAGTTTAAGTAGAGCATGATTTAAGTTTGTTTAAGATTAGTTTTATATAGGATGTGATAGAAATTTGAAGGCGAAAGTGGATGTTGTGGTACATGACTGCTGGACAGGGTTAGGATTAGATGCTTTGGGAACTTGGTTAGAGATGCTACACTATCTATAAAATAAAAGTTGAATTTTATTGCAGTTTCAAGTCATGACTTATTGAGAGAGGGTTGGGACTGAATTTATGTCCGGGATGCAAGATTTCTTTAATGGCTGTTCAGAATTTTTTAACGTTGTGTTTACTATTATTATGAGACTTATTATTGTATAATTTTGTCTTTATTAATTTGCTTTTTAATATGATTGTGAATCATTTGGAAATTTTCAAGATATTGAGGTGTTTTATATTTTTGTCGTTCTTTCCATGCTTTTTCTCTATCCCACATTAGCATTCTACTGTTTTTGGATAGCCAGATTGCATGACTTGTTTTTAATGTCTTCCTTTCAAGAGGTG
>NC_056726.1:257892547-257927547 GCF_019279795.1 Protopterus annectens | reverse complement strand
GTCTTAAGCAATATAAAGCAGTGCTAAACAGCATTTACCACCATGTAGTATATGTAAACAAAATCGCACGCACCAACTAGCACAACTGTGGTCAATGTTGAGTAATACTGGGCAACGTCCAGCAATGTTGGTTAATATTGAGCAATGTCGGACAAGCTTGGTCTAAGTAGGGAATAGCTGAACAAAAGCCAACATGCTCATATTTGCTCTACTGGCCCTTAAGCAGTCTGGTCTGCTCAATATGAAAATATAAAGCAGTGATGGGCCTCGAACCCAGGAGACTGTGCACTATTGTCATAGCACTGAACCACTAAACCATGACAATATTGTGGTGGCTAGCCTGTATGAAGAAATGTTGATAAGTCTATGCAAAGTATCTCATGGAAACCCTGCAGGCACAGCATAATCCCTGTCGAGTTATGACACAAAGGTGAGTCCTGCAGTAAGAATAGAACCTGACTTTCAACACACACAGTATAAATGTTAATATTGGTCATGTTCACACACATCAACAAATGTAGTGGACCTCAGACAGCAACATACTGAAAGGTCACACTGGGCATGCTCACACACTTGAATAAATGAGACAAATATCAGGCAACAAAACATGGAAAGCCTGAACTGGGCATGCTCACACACTTAGGCCATGTCTCAGTACAGCAGTGGGCCACACATATCTGGCAGTTGCATGTGCTAACCCAGGAACCTCTCACTATCCAGCAATCCGCCCTGTGCACACAGTTATATGACAACAGACACATATATAATATAGTGGAACCCTGTCATAATCAAATATGTTCTGCAGATACCTAAGTTGTTCATAGAAAGTGGGAAAGCAAAGACGATAAAAACCTGCAAGCAGTATCATCACTAAACAGTGTGCATCCAGAACATTATCATAGGTTCAGAGATCGATACTAGGCTATCTGCCCTAGGGCATGTACAAGCCTAGCCAGAGTGTGATTGGCTTTTGCAACCCTGTCAGATTAGTACACTGTGCCTGTGAATAGTAGGTCACACAAGATAGCCCATTTACTTTTAGTCTATTGTGCCTCTGTCTAGCAGGGACCCAGAAGATATCCCAGGGGTAAACATACGATCACCCATCCACTTGTCAAGATGTCTCCTGTAGGTGGTCAGTGGGTGGCTCTGCCTATGCGAAACCGGGATTACAATCTGGAGTGAGTGGAGCCTCTGGGATAAGAATCTGTCCCTCCAGCATGTCCTATTAACATCTGTGCTGAGGTATATGTCCCAGGAGTGTGTAGCTCCAAGGGAGTCGGATATCCTGAGGTGGAGCATGTCCATTAATTCTGGGTTGGATATTTCCGTAAACAACAGGCACACATCACATCCGAGTAGGCGGTAAGTGACTGAGTAGAGCTGGAGTTACTGTATCCGAACTGTGCAGGGCATCCATGTGAGCCCCTAGATCTGCTTGTTGAGGAACTTTTGTGGACATTACAGTTGCTGCAGGTGTCGGGTAAGGTACATCCCAAATGTGGCATTGTAACCAAGCATGGTCGTGATGAGTATAGGGGCACAATGACCTCACTTGATCTAGATGTGAAAATATATCGGATAAGGTGGGCTATATAGAAGATCTGTCTAACCACTTTGGCAACATGATTGTCAAAGGCGAGAGTACGAACAAGTCATGTCCCCAAACCCCTAACAACTCCTACCATATGTAATGGATTACTACTTATGTGGTAATGTGTGGGCATGTTGTTATTCCCAAAGGGGATGACTATGCAACTAATGGCATTTAGCTGTAGGCCATGGCTCAGGCACCAGTCATCCATCTCTGTGAGACCCTGTTTGAGTATGCATGTGCGAGCTGGAGAGTTGATTATGGCACCCAGTTTGCAGTCATCTGCGAACATGGTCAGCCATATTCCTCCAGTGTTAGACTGTATGTCAGACAAATATATACTGAACAAGAGAGGTCCCAGGACTGAGTCTTGTGGGATGCCACATGTAACTGGTGTATAGTCAGACATGGCACTTGCAATACTGACCATGTGGGTGCTATCCCTGATCCAGGTAGCAATCCATAGTGTGAGATGTGTGTCGATATCAATGCTGGTGAGACTATGCATAATGGCTGAGTGGGGTATTGTGTTGAAGGGTTTTGCAAGGTCCAGGTAGGCTGTGTGGACAACTGCCCCTACGTCAATGGACCTGGTAACTGTTTAAAGAATACGAACAGGTTCAAGAGGCAAGATCTGCCCACAACAAAGCTGAAATGTGTAGGACACAGTGTCTGTAGGTTCCCAATGTCTATGTGTATGAGTCCCATGACAATACGCTCCATAGCTTTGCAGAACAGGCTAGTTAGGCTTATAGGGCGATATTGTCTGTGGTCCATTGTGGCACCAACTCTGTGGAGCAGGACCACTGTTGCTGTACACCATTCCTTGGGTACATATCCTGTAGTAACTCTGATATCGAACAGTAACTTAATGTGAGGGTTACGTCCGTCATGAAGCTTGTGTAACACACAGGCCGGGACACTGTCTGGTCCCATTGATGCTGTGTTGTTCGCTTTGGGGAGGGCAGCACTCACCTGTTTATTTGTGATGTCAGGGAGGTTACACTCTGTTGGAATGGATAGTTGCTCCTTAGGGGGGATGGGGGGGGGCATCTGCACTGAACCTGTTTGCCAGGATGTTCGCAATGTCAGTGGGTTCAGGGTATGTTTAGTCAGTATGCAGTAACTCACAGCATATCAGTGAGTGTCCACCCAGGTATCTGACATAACTGAAGAAGGCCTTGTGATTGTCCTACATGTCTGGTGCAATTGTCCATTAGAAGCGGGCCTTAGATAAATCCATGAGTGATCATAGCTGTCTACTAGTACAGATCACAGATGCCTTCCCTGTCTGGGATTGTGCTCTATCATGTAGTAGCTTCCTCCTTTCATTGTGTAGCTTATTAATGGCTGGGTCTACCAGACAGGTCCCCTGCCATTGGAGGAGTGAGTCTTGTTGTTATTTGGGATAGCATGATCCATGCAGTCCACTAGGTGTCCATAGAATATGTATGTAAAGGATTCAGCAGTCTGAGCCATATTTACCACTGTTCCAGGGTCTCTTAAGGATACCACCTTGGTTTGGAGAAGTGAGACGTTTGCTTTTGAAAAGTTCACCAAGATTACCCAGGATGGGTGTGGGGACAGGATATGGATGTCCAGTGAGATAAATGTATGTTCTGACCTTACCAATGAGGGGTATATCGCTGGTGTGGAACATAGAGTCCCCATGTTAGTGATGATCAGGTCCAATATGTTTTTCCCTCTTGTGGGTGTGGTGACCGGTTGTGGCATAGCATATGAGTTTACAAATAGTAGCAACTGTTGGACGAGGGTGTTGGGGCTTGAGTAGTATCCCCAGTCAATGTTTGGGTATTTGAAATCACCCAATATAATGGTGTTTGGGGAGACCTTCATATTCTCCAGTGTTCCCAGGAAAGCCGAGTGTGGTTCCTGAGTTTGGGAGGGTGGTCTGTATTAGGCAACAAACTGAAAGGCAGTTTTGCACAATGTTAGTTGCATATGTATGGTCTCTGATGCTTCGTGTGGTGCTACTAACCCGGAGGTGTGTGTATCTGTAATGTATATGGATTCTCCACCTATTTGTGTTGGCCGTTCTGAGTCTTGTGGTTAGAAAGCATGGCATGAAATATAACCTGGAAGTACTGGTGTGCATTTGTGAGCCTGAACCAGGTGTCTGTTAGTGCACAGATATCGCTATTCTCCATACTGAGGAGAGTCCTGAGTGGGCGCAATTTGAGGGTAACACATCTGGTGTTGAGCAGCATTACCCTTAGTTTAATTTACTCTGTAATGTCTATGGAGGTGGGTTTGTCTTTTGAGCCCCACTTAAAAAAGGCACTATGGTGGTAGCAAGAGCCTTAGCCAGTATTCGAAAGTCCAAGGGTGACAGGTGCAAGCTGTCCATAGCGAAGCTATGTGGCATGTCGAGCATGTCTCCCCAGGCTGACAGACATTGGATCCCCTTTGAATGACACCAATATGTTAGCCAACTGTTAAACATGATAAGTTTGTCTGTATACTGTAACGTCATACTTGGTGAGTGTAAGATGCTACACAAGGTCAGAGTCATACTGGCCTGGGCTACATGATCAGAGAGTTCCTCTATGTATCATGTCATGTGGTCCAGGAAGGAATGCCTGAGGTTTTACGCACCAGCATGGACAATGATGGAGCCATTTCTGTACTTGCTTTGGAGTGACCTGAGAGCATGTGTTATGTGGCGGATCCTGGCACCCGACAGACAGCTCAAAGTGACCATCCTCTTGTTCGGCACGGTGAGTGGGACGTTAGTGTATCTGACAATAAGTGTCACCTAGTACAAGTGTATTAAGTGTGTTGTTTAGCCTGAAGGGCAGTGACTGTGTGGCACACTGACATTGTGAACTATGTGATATGTGGGTATTGTAGTGGGGTAGCAGTTCTTTGTGTGTCTGCTTTGGAGGTCTCTGCTGCTTAGGCAGAGTTTATTTAGAGCCTCCGAGTATGTTTATGTGTGATAATGTGGGTTGATTGCTGTCGCTATATGTTTATGTGAGACTGATATGTGTGTGTGTGGTTACCTTCACCACCCTGATAGACTGTGCCAGTCATGGGTCGAAGAGGCTCAGCCTCCTGTATGTCTGTATAGTTGCATCTCTCACATATATCTGAGTTTGTTGGGAGGAGGAGAGGGTTGTCTGTGTACATGAGGCAGTTGTGACATTGTGTCAAAACACAATATTCACCAGCTGGACTGGAGAGTACACACAAAACCGACCCCTGGACATGCCAGGATATTATGATGACATACTCTGTAGACTGATCACAAAGGATCAGTAGGGTGTTAAGTGTGTAAAAAAGTATAACAGGGATTAGTGCTCAGGTTTGTCGGTGTGTTGTAAAGAGTAGCTGCAAAGGAATCCAGACGGAATCATGACACCTCCTTCAGCTATGTCATAAATAGCAATGTACACTCATATATGTCCTGAGTCAGGGCCAACTTTACCTGACTGACAATGCCTACATCCTGTCAGACAGGCCCATATATACATACCCACCTCCCACTGAAGAAAGTCACTAACAGCATACCAGGAGATATCACATGTAGAATGGGTGAACAGCTCCCTCCAAAGCTGAAAGCATGGAAGCAATTGGATTACATTGTTTCCCTATATGTGTCGTGAATCAACTACAGAACAAACAGACCCTGCACTTGAACAGTCTGTTGAGCCTCACCCTCTCCACAGAATCTGGAACCGTTGAATGTGTTACAGCAACATATGGCACTCCTCACAAGTGTTGGTGCACAACACACCATGGGAAGTATAGTCCAGTAAGCCTGTGAAGTCTGATCTGCAAGGCCATGGAGTCCAACATAGTTGAAGTCATAAACAGAGTTATTGGAAGCTGACAAACACACAACCCTACCAACTGTGGTATGTTGATGTGCAGATCATAGTTCCCAAACATGCTAGACTGTTTGCAAGGCAGCCACCCAGGACATACATCACTGAACAGAGCTACACATGTCTCACATAGACTTTGAATAGCCCTTTATCAACATCACAGATACATGTCGTATCTACAAAAAACAGCAATCTCTGCATAAATATGTGTTGACATATGAAGGAATGTCAATTTGTCCACAGATATATCACACAAGCTAAGAATTATGTGGTCCTGTTCAAGCTGTTGACACCTGCTGACCCACATGGCTCATTCCTGGGATTGCATAAAACAAAGTGTACACACATTACAATGTCCAGTCTGATGATGTCAGCATCCTACAAATATATCAAGAGAAAAAAAGCCACCCAATAAGGCATATAGCGCGTCATGTTAATGTGTATTTCTCTAGTATCGTAACATAGTTAGGTAGCGGTTTGAATCCTATAACTGCTGTATGTGTATGGTTTCCTTTGAGAGGAGTTCCCTTTTTGGAGACTGGGAAAACACATTAAAAGAGGTACAGTCCTCTTTGGAAAGTCTGATGATGTCAGCATCCTACAAATATAGCAGGAGAAACAAAACCACCCAGTAAGGCATGTAGCGCTTCTTGTTAATACGTATCTCTCTAGTATCATGACATAATTAAGTATGGGTTTGAATCCTGCAATTGCTGACTGTGTGGGGGGTGTATGTGTATGATTTCCTTTGAGAGGAGTGCCCTTTTTGGAGACTGGGAAAACACATTAAAAGAGGTACATTCCTCTTTGGAAAGTCTGATGATGTCAGCATCCTACAAATATAGCAGGAGAAAAGGAACCACCCAGTTAGGCATATAGCGTGTCGTGTTAATGCGTATCTCTCTAGTATCATAACATAGTTAGATAGGGGTTTGAATCCCGCAACTGTTGACTGTGTGTGTGTGACACTGTTGGTCAATGCAGTGTGGGTTTTGCTTTTACTATGGTATGACATATCAGGATTAAAACAGTATGTGCATTGCACACATCAGGTATCTGTGTGGCAAATAAATATATGTACATGTGACCTCAATTAGTACATAGGTGTGAAGCCTGCATACTACATGAATACATTTGTTTCCTTTGACAGATTGTGCCGCTGCTTCTCAGATCATAGGTCACATATGTATGTATGTGACAATGCTGGCCACTGTAGTGATCTGTGGCCAAGGTCATCTGTGCCACACACACCCATGACAGTTATTATAGAGTAGTTTGAGTGAGGGTACATGCCTGGGGTATATGTCAGACATGTTCATACACAACAACGACTGGCAATAATGGACAGTTATTATAGGTATACAACAGCCTTGTGGATATGCATTCAGGCCCCTAATGTCTTATGTGATACACAGAGGGACTCCACAATACTTCTGGATATGTGGATACCAAGGGACAGATGACATAACACGTGGCTGTAGGTACACATTGGTACCCAACATACATGCTGGGGGCTACCACCTATGTGGTACTGTCGGGATAGTATGTGTAGTAAATGTGGAAGACTATGCCATAGTCGGCTTAGTGCAATACAGCATGTGTCGGACAACAGGTATCTGTCTGTATGATACCCTTGTGTAGGATATGTGTCCCATCCAGAGAATGCATTGTAGGCCAATGCATGCATTTCCAGATGTGGATGGACATATCCCTGGTGTGTTTGCATGTACCTAAGAGACCTATATGCCAAACAGGTGTGGTCCCAGGAACAGGTGGTGGTCAATACCACTGGTTGCTGTTATAGTATAGTACCAGAAGGATCCCACTGTTACTGAGTTCCCTACAACTGCAAGTCAGTTGTCAGGACATCATCTAATGATTGGTTATAGTCATGCTGTTGAGGTTGTGTATACTACCAGAATGCAAAACATTGACAGATATTAACAGTATCACCCACAGCATAGTGTCAACCCATGTCATACACACATGTGTACCCATGTTAGTACATATTTGTAGTAGAATGCATACTGGCCATCGAGAGATACTATGAGATGTTAACAATGTGTAAAACAGGGTATGTCATACGTCCCATGTGTCCACTATGCACGTACATGCAGACAGTGTGCACCCACCATGTTCACAGATGTACAATTGCTAATCTGTACTGCACACATCACACACGTACTGTCCACTCACTAACACATGCTGGCAACATGATACACTTCAGCCAAGTGGCACATGGCCGGACAATACATACTCAGACCTAACACTGGTGTAAACAATGCTGCATTGACAATCAGAGCTTTGATGCATCATGCCTGCTCAGATATACCTACAAGGATATAATTACACTTTCCTGTTGACAACCTGCTAATATTGCTACACTGCTATAATGCCACCCTGTGCATCAGCACCATGTTAGCCTGTTCCTGCATCAATGTTACAGATGACAGGAGGTGGCACAGGTGTCATCATATGCACAGGGTGTGTTGTTGGTTTGCCAGAGCCCGACATTGACCCATCCAATTGACATGTTTGTGTGTGTGTGTGTGTGTGTGTGTGTGTGTGTGTGTGTGTGTGTGTGTGTGTGTGTGTGTGTGTGTGTGTGTGGGACAACAGTATAGCATGGGCCAATGTTGATGTAATGTGTGCGTGTATGTGTGAGCCCTAGTTGTTTGGTTAATGTGTGTGTGTGTCTGCATGCACACAGCTCCACCATGTGGCTGCCATATACGGGAGGTTGTGGGACAGCCACAGACTGTACCTGCCAGGATGTACAGATCACTGTCTCTGGCCACGGACACAGTACCTGTGCCTGGCAGGGGTGCTACAGACAGTATTGGGTACCAACCCTGACTGGGTGCTATCATCAGAGGCAGAGGTATGTCAAGTGGACCCATGTCCCTGCTGGGACTGGCCAGAGTCATGTGCACGTGGTCTACTAGGACGGTCAATCGACAGGCCAGCCCCAGCATTGCTGGGGCTGGTACTAACACTACAGTAGCGGCTGTGATCTGTGGGCCGTCCGCGATGACTGCCAGCTGTTGATGTTGCTGGCATGCATCTGCGTCGACATCTCACCCGTCCCGCACAGTCCTGGATCATGGAAAACACATTGTGGAGGGCATCTAATGTCTCCCCCCAACGTCTATCAATGACCTTGGTGTAATTCCAGATGGCACCGGCAAGGTCACAGATGCTGTCATTGATAGCAGTGTAATGGGCCCTCTGGGCCCTTAGTCCCTGTCTGGTGTACCGTTCCATATATGCCTGTGCCTGCATTACAGCCTGGAACATACTCAAGGATGTAAGACCTGTGAGGGCACATCTGCCAGGGGCAATATGACCAGCGGTGCTCCCCCGATAACCCCTGGACATCCACCTATGTGGTACCATTCCAGGAATCTGGGTATGGCTGCTGTGAGGGGATGTAAGTGCCATGGGTACCACAGTATCCTGGTCAATGCCAACTGTATGCTGTCCCTCAGCTAAGGCCATTGGTGATGAGGGATGTATTGGCAGTATGAGTGTGCGCATAGATGGGGTTGAACACTGTGTAATGTCGATTGGCGGACCAACGACAGACCCTGTCAAACCTGCCTGTGCCACAATACATGTCTCATCATCTCCACTATTTGTGGCAGTGACTTCAGGTTCCCTGCTGCATTCAGCCACCCCAAACTCAGCACCTGTGAGAGGAAGACAAGAAACACACTTTACAATCTGTACATGATGTTAGCACACATGCACACATGCACACATGCACACATGAACACATGCACACATGCACACATGCACACATGCACACATGAACACATGCACACATGCACACATGCACACATGCACACATGAACACATGCACACATGCACACATGCACACATGAACACATGCACACATGAACATATGCACACAGGAACACATGCACAAAAATACACTCCTCACTACAGCAGATACACACACACACCAGCAATCCAACACACACTCAATAGTGGGTGAAGGTGGGTGACAGTATCACAAAGCAAACAGTCAACTCACATGTGTCAGCATGCAGAATATGTGTTGCTCAAGACCATGCAGTGCTAGTGTAGATGGCCCTATTTAATGACAATATACATGGCTTTGATGCATGTGTGTAGTTGTTCAGTGATTGGCTACACCCTGGAACACAATGTGTACATGGACACAACATTGCTGTGCAAGTATTATTAGCTCTGCAATGTCCTATGCACCATCACTCACAGGTATACATACCATGGCTGCATGTGTTATCTGTGTGACACATAGATTTCCATGTCTGATTACAGTGTCTGTGTCCATAGCAGATAATACTGGGCACAGGTGTAGCACATGCATGCTATGTACACACACAGGATGAGTGGTGCATGTAGACGTGAAGGAATCCAAATGCTCGATGTTGCCATTGTACAGTGGTTATGGTGAGTGTGGGACATATTGCAGATATGTCGGTGCCAGCTATGACATGGCATGTTACATGACTGCAACATTAAACACCACACATACCCAATGTGTGTCATGTGACCTATACACCCAATAGCATTCCAGGACATATATGTGTCACTTTGTACAGATGGCAACTGCTATGCATATTGTGTATACTGGCATATGTAAGCACACAAACAACATGCTATGCATATTGTGTATAGGTGCATATGTTTGCACACACACAACATTGAGGTGCAAAGCAATGACTGCTATGTGTAGTACTGTGGTCACTGTAACTGGATGGGGTGTAGTACCATAAGCCATCATCATCATGCATCATGTGATCACTCACGGCTACTAATGTGTGACAGACCACCGTCTAGCATGCTGTACCTAAACTGCAGTGCTATGGCTACGTTCACAATTACACAGCCACTTTCTACATGGGTGTGTGGGTGCCCAATAGGGAGCATTGCCTAACATGACTGTGTTATGTGTTGAAGAGTGTTGCACAGCCCCATGATAGGCCTCTACCCCTGAGTTTATCATGTGTGTGTGGATGACATGTGGGATACTGAAGTGTGACCTTGCAGCAGGTGTGTGGTAACTCCATATGTAGCATGTTGAGGTGTACTGCATATGATAAACATGTTATGTTGTGTACAGCTGTAGCAGCTATGCCTATCCAATGTGCAGTACGGTGTTACCACAACTGTGTCTGATGCTCTGTGTATTGCATGTCATTGAGGCAGCTACTGACATTACTGAGCTGTGCAATGTCTTACAGATGGCAACTGCTATGCATATTGTGTATACTGGCATATGTAAGCACACAAACAACATGCTATGCATATTGTGTATAGGTGCATATGTTTGCACACACACAACATTGAGGTGCAAAGCAATGACTGCTATGTGTAGTACTGTGGTCACTGTAACTGGATGGGGTGTAGTACCATAAGCCATCATCATCATGCATCATGTGATCACTCACGGCTACTAATGTGTGACAGACCACCGTCTAGCATGCTGTACCTGAACTGCAGTGCTATGGCTACGTTCACAATTACACAGCCACTTTCTACATGGGTGTGTGGGTGCCCAATAGGGAGCATTGCCTAACATGACTGTGTTATGTGTTGAAGAGTGTTGCACAGCCCCATGATAGGCCTCTACCCCTGAGTTTATCATGTGTGTGTGGATGACATGTGGGATACTGAAGTGTGACCTTGCAGCAGGTGTGTGGTAACTCCATATGTAGCATGTTGAGGTGTACTGCATATGATAAACATGTTATGTTGTGTACAGCTGTAGCAGCTATGCCTATCCAATGTGCAGTACGGTGTTACCACAACTGTGTCTGATGCTCTGTGTATTGCATGTCATTGAGGCAGCTACTGACATTACTGAGCTGTGCAATGTCTTACAGATGGCAACTGCTATGCATATTGTGTATACTGGCATATGTAAGCACACAAACAACATGCTATGCATATTGTGTATAGGTGCATATGTTTGCACACACACAACATTGAGGTGCAAAGCAATGACTGCTATGTGTAGTACTGTGGTCACTGTAACTGGATGGGGTGTAGTACCATAAGCCATCATCATCATGCATCATGTGATCACTCACGGCTACTAATGTGTGACAGACCACCATCTAGCATGCTGTACCTGAACTGCAGTGCTATGGCTACGTTCACAATTACACAGCCACTTTCTACATGGGTGTGTGGGTGCCCAATAGGGAGCATTGCCTAACATGACTGTGTTATGTGTTGAAGAGTGTTGCACAGCCCCATGATAGGCCTCTACCCCTGAGTTTATCATGTGTGTGTGGATGACATGTGGGATACTGAAGTGTGACCTTGCAGCAGGTGTGTGGTAACTCCATATGTAGCATGTTGAGGTGTACTGCATATGATAAACATGTTATGTTGTGTACAGCTGTAGCAGCTATGCCTATCCAATGTGCAGTACGGTGTTACCACAACTGTGTCTGATGCTCTGTGTATTGCATGTCATTGAGGCAGCTACTGACATTACTGAGTTGTGCAATGTCTTACAGTAAACATGCACGGCATGCATTATGCGTAGGTGTGTTACGTGTACATGGCCTACACCTCACCTGTGACATGCACATTTCATTACCAACATTGCCTTTATACCACACTCACCAGCATGGATCATCTGCCCTGCTGTCACACCAGAGGGACCTATGAGAATATGAGAGAGTTCGTCAGTGGCCACAACTGTGGAATTGCTGCTGTGGGTTTGCTAAACTACAGTAGAACAACAGTCGACAGTCACAGGTGTACCGATAATATTCCAAATATCATTATTGCACAACACTAGGCAGCACAACTGCTAAACACACAGTACACATCTCACGTAGACATAATCTAACAATACAGGTAACTGTAGTCTACAGATAGGGCATGTTACCTGCACGCTCCATGTGAACATGCTGGGTGGCTCCCGCCTCCATGACGACGCATGTCTGTGGGAGTTGCAGTTGTTGTCCAGGAGCCACCATGCTTAGGAGCAGCTCCTCCACTCTGGTGAGGGGAGGGGAGTGAATGGCCACCCCACCACCTGTGGCAAGCTGTTGTCTATGGATATCAGATGCATGCTGCCGGACATGTCTAATTAAATCACTGCAGTGATGGCGTACCTGCTCATATGTCCGGTTATGCATGCCTATGTCATTTACCCGATGAACAAGATCTTGCCACAGTGCAGTCCGCTCGTGCTGGTGCTGGCTGCTTCTGGAAAACAACAGTGTGTAGTGCTGCACCAGGCTTTGCTGGATCACCTCTTCCTCCTCTGCTGTGTAAGAAGGGTTATGTTCGTGGGCAATCAGGCTGAAAGAGAAATGAACAGTATGTGTGAGCGAGTCCTGTGGCACACTTTGCACCCTTAACCACAGATATCACTTCACTGCCATATATACCATCCGTTTGTCTGTCAGAGGATACACACATTCAATACCACATATTGGTTCTCAGGCCACAACTGACTAACAGTGGCTGGCACACTCTATATATCAAACCACTATACAACAGTACCCGGCACACTGTTTGTGACACAATGCACAGCCTCGCCACAGGGATGTATATCACGCTAATGCACGAACAAAGATGTCATCCATTGCAATGAATGTAAAGTACAGTTACAGTAGTACCAGTAAACCACCCTAGTCGTTGATGCCATAGCCCTGCCTAACATATGTGCACAGTTGTAACTATAGGTGGCATACTGCTGTAACATAGTATATATGTTGCTAGATGCACACGTATATCCTGTAACACACATATGATTGCGGCCATGGTACAGGCATAATTACACACACTCAGACAAACATGCAACACACCACTGTATGCCAACACAGTTGAGCTTTACCTGTGTACCATACAGTACTGTGTGCCACTACTTACAAACCCTTATGCCTGAGTTATGTCCTCTGTGCAGACTACAGGAAACATACAAGACAGTGTTTCCAAGCAATGTGAACACACACCATATTGTGCTTTTTAGGCCTACAGCTTCAGGTAGTACTACAGTTCATAAGGGAGTCAGATTCACCAGCAGTACCAATCACTAAGCATACATGTACTGATTTAGCCTACAATGGGACACCACAGTCGTCAACAAGGAACTACGTCACATCATATGCCATACTACTATGTCTGCCTAACAATAACATACACATCTTTTGCTGGCCTCACAGCTAGGATAGACACTACCATGTCAGATACAACTTCACACTACGCTATCACACCTTTACAGAACTTGCACACATTCAGTGTTACACTTATTCAACCTCACATAGCAGGTATTGCATTGAGTACATATGTGAGTGCATGGTGTCATAGGTAGGTGAGATGCTATTGGCTCTAGGGCCTACAGCAGCCTAGCCATATGCTACCCTGGACTTTGCTACACATGTACTTTGATTTCACTTGCCCCTGTCAACCAGAACCACAGAGGGGATTCCTGGGGTGTATTACCAATCTCCCAAACAATCATCAGGGGTATTTATGACAACTGCTAATGAGGAGCCTAGTTTGCTATTGCTAGGTGGTCTATTCCAGAGTATGGCATATCTCTCAGATAGCAACCTATCCCTCCAGCATGTGCTGTTTAGTGAGCTGAAGAGGTTTAGGGCCCTAGAGCATGTAGCCCAGAGGGATTGTGATATGTTACCATGGTGGTTGTCACACAGCTATGGGTCTGACATACCTCTGTATGTCCGGCAGAGGTCACCTCTGTGTGGGCGGTATGCAATACAGTCTAGCTGTGGTTTTGTGAGTCAGTCTGCATAGGGCATCTGTCTGAGGCCAGTATTACCCTTTGTGAGGTATGTCTGTGGCCTTTCCACTTGCTGTAGTTGTCATGTGAGGTACATACCACACGGGGCATTGTGATGAGTAGAGGGGAACACTGACCTATATTTCCCTAGATGACACACCTGTTGTCATGACACATACCACATAGACAGATTACAAGTCTAGTGTGGCACTGTCTTTATCAAAGGGGAGACTACTGTCCACCTGTGTCCCATGTTCCCTTATCACACCTTCAGTGTTAGGTAGATTTCTACCTATGTGGTAGTTAATGGGTACAGTGTTTTGGAAAGAGGAATGGCACTGCAGTATCGGCACTTGTCTACAGTCCATGCCTTGGTAACCACACACCTGTTGCAGTACATATGACACCATGTCTCTCTCTCTCTCTCTATATATATATATATATATATATATATATATATATATATATATATATATATATATATATATATATATATATATATATATATATATATATATATATATATATATACACATATCCATACACATACATGTACACATCCATTGCTGTACATATAGATGTACATATAAGCACACGTACAGTCCACCTTTCATGGTGGGGATATCACTTATGCGACAGTTGTGGGATGTACAGTTATGTGATTATATTGCACAGTGTTATGCAGAATGCATTTAGGTGTCCTCAGCCCATGTAGCTTTAGCAGGCCTCACTGGCTGTAACACAGCAGATCTGACAAATCAGTCCCACAGCGTTTAACCACCACATGACATATATCAGCACTGCATGCTGTTTTCTATGCCTCACACTATGACCTACATAGATATATGCACATAACCTTCAACGACATATATGTCCACCCTTCAAAAACAGTTGCAGTATGTCCCTTGCCCTATCCACATGTGCAGATACAGATAGATACGTACTGCTGCCACATATGGATGATTTGCAGTGTGTAGAGTACTCTTCAGGAACATCTACTACATGCCAGCACATACATATGAGTTACGTACCTTACCTTTGTTTTCCCTGCTCCGTCTGTTGTTACTGTTTTGTTGTTTTTTTTTTTTTTATTTTGGTTGTTTGTTTTGGGATTTCTCTGTCTGTTTCTGTTTCTGTCTCTGTTTCTGTCTCTTTTCTCTGTATCTCTGTCTGTGTCTCTGTTTCTCTTTCGCTCTCGCTCTCGCTCTCTATCTCCCTGTTCCTGCAATGATATTATTGCATGTGTGGACAGCAGGAACAGCCTGCTTTTCTAGGTATCTGCACATGTGCATCTGACAGCCTCTGCACCAATTGTTGCCCACCATTCAGTAATTGCATGCAGCTTGCTATGTGGTGATTGCAGTACTCACTGTGATTGCAGCCCACTGCTATAAAATGCTAGGTTAGGTAGGCGTAGCCCTTTCACCTTTCCAAGGTGAGGCCCATGCTTGTTTGCTCTGGACACAGTTGTGTCAGTCAGAAGGTTGGTATATGTCTCTTATCTGAAGCTAGGGTTGTAGCCAGTGATATGCATGTTGTACTCAAACCTGAATGTTGCTGCTTCCAGTACACACTTTTCAGTGTAGACATGTACTCACCCCTCCAAATGCTAACACAGGATACATGGGAGTATGTACTTTCTTTCTGAATTAGACAATTAACTGCCATACAAATATGGTTATTGCAATGTATTCCTGTGGCACATGCACTGTTTGTGTACTGCTATACTGTAATTATTAAGTTACTCACTTATGAACAGTTTGTGGTTTGTTTGTGCTGACATTAGCACAGGCTGCTCAACACAACTGGCCATATTTCAGTACTGAGTATGCATACCTACACCCTTGTTTTTGCCTGAATACACAGGTACTTTGTACCTTTGGGTAGGGGTGCAGAACTGCAAAGAGCATTTTTTATTATTGTGTGAGGTTTATCTTGCTGAACATACAGGGTTGCTGTGTACCTGTTAGTCTATCAGGGTAAGTAGTCTGTCTGTGTAGCTCCCACCTGTGGACATATCCAGATGGTAGCTAGAGGTTAGCCTATTATTCTTTGTCTGTGCACCACACCAGTCTTTTCAGCACTGGCACAATGGCATTGTCACAGTTGGTTGCTAGCAGTACATGGCTACATCCTGTGATATTTCTGTGTTGTACTCCTACATAAGGGCATGCTTGTTGAACTCCTTCCAAAGCTATTTGCAGAGTGTGCAACAGCAGGAATGCTGATATGCCTGTGTGTTTCTGCCTCTGCCAGGCCTCAGATACTCTCAGGTATATATTTGAACAGCCTCAGTGAAAGGTACATATACGTGAGATTCACCTGCAATATATTACAGACATATTGCAGTTCAGACTTTCTTGGGAATCGGAGCATATGTATTACTACACCTTTTCTGATGTGCAAGCAGTGTCTACTCTCACCTATTGACATTATTCATTAAGTGTGATTCCCCACTTTTCTGCCTAATGTTAGTACTTTTCAGAGTAATTCAGAGGGGCACAGCTAACATTTGTTTACAAATCAGGGACATCCCTGTAAAGCAGTCACAGCTGGGGTGAGTCTGGCCTCTGCCCTATTCAACTTTGCCGGTGTTTATCCTGGTCTGATACTGTGTGGAGTTTGTAAGGTGCTACTGTAACATTATTCCCTGCTAGAATGGCTGGTTCTCTTTTCACAGTCATGTCATGCAATTCCAAAACAACTGCTGGTAAAGGCCAACAGAACAGGATTTGTGTTATGCCATTCCTAATTTCCATTTACATTCCCTCATTGTAATGCATGATATATTTATTTCAGCACCAAGTTATTTGTGTATCAGTTGTGGCTTAGTGGTAATTCATGTAGTCTATTGTGGCAATGGTCTGGGGTTCGAAACTGGCAGAGTTTTTTTCTTTTGCTGCTGAGCAGAACAAAGGCCCTGACATAGAGTGACTAAGGCACTTTTAAGCAGTTGTAAGTGGGTTTGCATGGGTTTGTGTGACGCTTAGCGATGCTTAGCTAAGCACACACATGCGCACACTTGCTTAAACCCGCTTACTACTGCTTAAAAGTGCTTACTCCCGCCAACCCCCGCGCTGATTTCTTTGAAAGAAACGAAAATGGGGAGATAGGAAAGTGGTGAAAAAGGTAGCACAAAGAGGGACAGACAGTAGGTAAACAAGCTCGGGATGTGCAGGATGGGTGTAGGGAAGGTCCATAGCTGCCCATTTCTTTACCAGCAACAGCTGTGCATATGCAATAAATTTGGAGTGATATTTGAAACCTTCCACCCCTGGGACAAGGGTGAGGACAACAAAGTCTGTTGTACTGCCAATTATAATTATCAGTTTACATGTCCGGCGGACATGTGTGCGAAATGGGCAGCTATGTATGGGGCGTAATTTTTTTGTGGGTACAGATTGCCCCTTTTTTTTTTTCAGGTGAGAGTGGAAAGTGTGGTAAAGGAAGTAGGTATGTTTGTGGAGGTAGGTTGGGGAGGTTAACAGACAAAATGAACAAAACGCATACAGGGGTGGTGTATGACACATGGCGTGGGTGAACACAATTGATGGGGATGGATGTTTGGAAATCACAAGCCCATGAGCCCACAGATTGTAACAGTGGAACTGAGATCCCCACCCATGGGCAATCACCACTGCACCTTCACAGCCCCGAGGGTGGCTGTGCTGGGGGCTGCGTAGGACGGGCAGGCTCACCCATGAGACGTGCCACTCTCGCCTCGAGCTGGTGTAGGGGATCAGCGACTGAACGCTGGATCTCCCTACGCACCACAGCCCAGACCCTTTGAAGGGTGACAGGTGGCCCTTCTCCGCCCATGCTTGCACGGTGGGGATGAGCCCCATCCCCTGCAGCGCTTCCACCCGAAGGTGACACAGGACCAATGGAGGAGGGGAGCCCATGCTGGGCACCGGACCTGCTGGTGCCAGGTGCACTCGCCAGCTGAGGAGAGACAGGTGGGTTCGCTGGGACCGGCCTTCCCATACGTTCTGTGATTAGGTGTGTTTAATTACAACATAAACAACAGCATTCCAAATTAGTTGTAACGGCATGCAGTAATATTCTCATTAAACCAACACACCAAGGTTCCAACAGTTGAACAGCAAGCATAACACATGCATAAATTGAATAACAGTGGAAATTCCATTAGCATGCAGGGATGACTGGTGGCAAAAGGCCACCATGATTGTGGTGTTTGAACAGGGCACATGCATCAACATGAATGCAGATATTTATAGAACAATAGGACATATGTCCCAACAAATGTTTTGAGATTACACATACTCATTGAGTTGTGGAATTGATTATTTATGCACATACAGTAGGATGTAGAAAGAAAACTCAATTAACATCTTATGAGTACTTTTAGTCTACACTACATTCCTATTGACTGCAGGTGTATATCCCTTCCATGTATTATTACACTTGGCAACATGTGTTAGGTTGTGTAATGGGTTTGGCTAGTTCATTATATACCTGACCTATATCTGACATAATAACTGTCCAGGATGCAGATGTTACTGCTACATATTTATTGCTGTATTTATATTTCTTTATCTACATATCTGGATGTGTTCACATGACATTTTCAGTTCAATTTGTACAGAACCCTGCATTTCTTGTAGGACACTCACATTTCTGGGGAACACATTAACAAGCTGCTCGTGTGCCAGATTTACTTATGCATGCCAGCCACTAACTGACTGTTCAGGACTGTATATATGCTTCACAGCTACTAGCACTTCCATCACCCACTTTAGATGGGACTGCCCAACCGTGTGTTGCCAGCACTTATTAAAACAGTACTATTTGTATAATGCAAGGGTAAAACAACATTTCACAGTAAGTGTCACAGACACACTCCAGGTTTTATACCTTTATTAATTACATTACACACTTTTCCACAGGCTCACTCCTTTATTTGATATTACAGTGCATATGGAAGACATATTCAAGACATATTATACCTTTATTAATAGGTTAGAACACTCTTTTTCAGGCTCGCTCACTTATTTTATATGACAGTACCTGCAGTGATATTATTCCAGACATATTTTACCTTTCTTAATGGGTTACTACGCTCTTTTTCTGGCTCTCTGACTTATTTCATATAACAGTACATGCAGAGGACTTATTCAGGGCATTTTATGGCTGTAT
Source organism: Protopterus annectens (assembly GCF_019279795.1). Taxonomy (NCBI): domain Eukaryota; kingdom Metazoa; phylum Chordata; order Ceratodontiformes; family Protopteridae; genus Protopterus; species Protopterus annectens. Next base: position 257,908,190 of record NC_056726.1, on the reverse strand, counting down.
TATTGGACTACAACACTTTCTTTCATGCTCTCTGCCCTATTTTATATAACAATACATGCAGAATAATCACTAACCTGCCTGGTGGCACAGCCTTAGCAGCCTATCTGCATAGGCTTGCTGATTCGCAGCACAGTCACCTGCAGCTGTGAAGTAAATAAAGGGATACTGAGACATAGCTATCCATTATACAGAATTAATTATCATTTCTTACATACTGCATTCCATGGCTACCTACTCAGTTGTGGGGCATCTTGCATCCCACGGGCCTCCTGTATCCATTGGTTCAGTCAGCCCTGCTTCCATCTCTTCAGGTCTGCATGGTGGTGACGGACCTGCTCACCAGTCCGAGGAACTCCTGTTACACTGGTGAGGTCATGAGCTAACCGGTTCCAAGCCTTTGCCTTGTACTCCGTCCCTTGGAACTGGCCCTGCAGGAGTCTTGACTCATGATGGTGGACAGGGAGCCAAACCATGTATTTCGACTCCTTGATGCCCCAACGTTGCGCTCGGAAGCACGTAGCCTCTCCAGAACCAGCCATTCTAACTGCAGATGTGAGCTACAATCAGTTATGGTGAGTATTCCCGCCTATGGGGCTTAAATATGCCGCATTTCCCAAACTTTTTTGTGATTGGCCGTTTTTGAACATTTTTGGCTGACTGCTGACCTGCTTAGGAATGGTTAATCTACCATTTATTAGAATATGTATGTTAACAGTAGCTATTTATCCTAACCTGTCATGGCTTAGTGGTTCCCTACTTTGATTATGGTGCACAGAGTCCTGGGTTCGAACCTTGTTATTCATTTTATTTTAATACTGTCCAGACAGGCTAGGGGGTGTGGCTGTGTTTAAGCAGCTTTGCTCTATGTTGCGATTGCGCTTGGCAAAGTGCTATTTAGCTATGGGAAACAACATTGCGCTGGGTAAAGCGCTATTTAGCTATGGGCAACTACATTGCGCTGGGTAAAGCGCTGCTTAACTGTGGGCAATTATATATCAGGATCCTTTATAAATATATATTTTGTTCACTGATACATAGGCCATTTCGCTGCTTTTTAGTGAAATTGTCATCATATATGTCGGGTATTATTTCATATAACTGATTTAAAACATAAATAGGAAGGGGAATAGTGGGACTCGAACCGTGAATGCTTTCTCTTTGTGCGAATGCTCTACCATTATGCTATTGCTATTTGGCGTAATTTGCATAAACATTCCTTCTTATGCTCTTCCATGACGGGATTGCTAACTGCAGCTAAGCAATGGGCACACCCGCGCACACACGCGCAAATATGGGCAACTATTTTGGGAATATAAAAAAATATAATTTTAATGTTTTACTTTTCATAACTGTGATGGGGGTTTATAATGTCAGGGAGTGTGGTGTTGGGTGCATGGACATTTGAGCAGACTCGCTCTTCTGTGTTTACATTTTTATTTTCGAACCCTTGCAGGGGCATGGACATTTAGACTGCTCGGCAGTCGGACACGCCCCCTGCTTTCCTACACGGTCCGTGTTAGACTTGCGGTTGAGTCAGCGTGCCCTCATGAATATTCATGGCACGCTGACATCATACCGTTCAACTGCAGCCTCCGACTAAGACTTATTTAGTCTTACACAGAGGATTCGTGAATCAGGGGGCTAATCTTTACACATCGTGCATATATTTTGTTAGAAAGCTTTATGAATGAAATGTCTTATGCTATATGACTGCTTGACAGCTATTTGTGGCACAAACAAAAGCAGATATATGTTATTGTCCACTTTTCCTTAAACTGTAAATGCTCTTATATTTTAACTGAATAGTTCACCATAATACAACATGCATACTTTGCTCAAATCTTAAAATGAAAATCGTTTAGAAATTTGTGTTTCTTTACCTGCAGCTAGTAATTCATTTAAATATATCATGTCAATGTTAACTGCTTAACTGGCTAGAGTTGCAGTGTCTCATTATTGTAGTAAGACATTTTTCTAGTGACATTCACACTTGACATACGGATTTGTATGGTCATGTTCTAATAGTAGCTGCATTTTCTTTTTTCTTTTCTTTTTTTATATTTTCTTAGGTTCCTTAGAGTATGCCTAGTTAATATTGCACTTTCTTCATGCTCCACTTCTCAATGACTTTCTTAGTGTCTCCCTCTCTTTAGAAATCGGAGGGGCATATGCATCAACATGTTTCAATTAAAATATGCTTTTGTACTTAACCCAGGTTCTGCTATGAAATGCTGACTTCCTTAAGTTGATGAGCTGAAAATATGAAAAAGTTCAAAATTCAGAAAGGTGAAAGAATTATTTTTAATTTTTTTTTTAATGCTGGGAAGCCCCCTCTGCACACTCCTCATGAGTGGGAAGCCCCTCACCTATGAACTTATATATATACCAATTCTACAGTCTCACCAACTTGACTAAGGCTGAAGTGTCCCAAAACAAGTGAATCATTGCCGATGCACACTTTGAAACCTCACCGACACTCTTTTCCTATGGGAAACAGCATTTGGCATTGTGTCGCTCATCTTTTTTTCAACATGCTGCTGACACTTCAGCAGTTTCACCACAAACAACTGTATATCCCAGAATAGTTTGCATTTCTTTCTCTTTCTTACAGAATGTCTTCTATTCATTTTCTGCACATCCTTTGGGATCTGAAGCAACAAGTTAATTTCCTTCAGTATATATGGTATTGTTTCATTTTCTGGATAAAATGTCCCTGTAATCTATTTTTGATACTTTGCCAGTCAAGAAAAAAAAATGTTTTCAAATATAGTCACATTGAGTTCTCATCAGCAGAAAGAAGTGAGGTAATTTGTTTCAGAAATAACTAACATAAAGATCTGTTTCTGTAAGAACAATTTAGTTTTTAAGAATAAAACATTTAAAATACATTTCAGGAATGATTGTGACATTCTTATCTAAACTGTGTCGAAAAAATCTCCTGCTACGGTATTACAGTTTGTGCTTTTAGGTTCTACTATGAATTCTCAACTTCAACAAAGTCGGTGATCCAAAAAAAAAAAGAAAGAAAAATATTGTCTGAAACTCTGAAACACTGAAGGATGAAAAATGTAACTTTAAATATTTTTTGCGGGGTGGGGGTGGGGGGGGCTGGCCATCTCTGACCCTCAACTCCACGGTTGAGCAAACGTTAAGGGAGGAATCTCCCAAATGAAAAGAATAATTTCCAGCACACACTTAGAAATGGCACCAACAGTGATTTCCTGCTTCCTAGAAAAATGATAGTCATTCCGTCTTATGATATTTTTTGTTGTAGGAAATGAAGCTAAAGGAACTTCATCTTGACCAACTCTACAGAAGCCACATTTTTATTTTTTTGCTTTTCAGTGTAATTTCGGATACCTGAGAAAGGCTGTTGCAACAACTTTTCAACTGAGAATCAGCTGGATTTTATTTTTTATTTTGAGGAGGTTTAGCTACAATTGTCTGTGGTAATCCTGTGGTTTCATATTTTAACCACAAATAAAAAGACTAATTTCTCATTGTAAATATTATGGTCCATCTTAAGATCGTTGTTAATTATAGTCTCAAATGTCTAGTAGTTTAGATCCCAAGCAAAAGTTAAGAAATTTGCTGCTGCCTATGAAGTCATTGGATGCCAAATCTCACCAGCAAGGCTAGCTTTACAAAGGTATATTTGTTATGAATGATAGTACTCTGATGAGGAAACTAGTTCTTTTTATATCAAGAGATGCTCAGATCTTGTAACTCCTTTCGGACTAAATATGACAATGATTCTTAGTCAGCTACATTAGCATTTCACATGAGCAATATAATTAAGAGCTAAGCAATACAGTTCAAATATTTCTTTTTATGACAGTAGCACACTCCATTGTGAAGGTTGTACTAGTTTTTTAGACTTATCATATTGCTTAATCACACAGCTTGGTCATAACACACTATCATGTGAGGCTTGGTAACTTCTAAATATTTTATTCTTCATCAGGGTTTACTGGTTTAATCACCTACACTTTATTGTGTTTAATCAATATTTATTAACAGAATTATTTTAAAAACATATGTCCATTGTTATATGAATGCATTTATGACAGTAACCCCCTGTTCACACCATTGTGTTTCTGAACTGATTGTTCAGACATTTAGTCAAATCCAACACTTTATGACCTAATGGACTTTAACGACCCAAAACTGTTTGCCCAAAACTACTTCTTTTAGTTCTTGTAAACTCATATTCATTGTGTCAGTAATGCTGTCTGTCTGCCTTGTCTCTGCTGTCCTTTCTTCTTTTGCTGTTAATCTTTCCCAGCATCAACATCTCCTCTGGTAAATCCTGTCTTTGCATTATATGGCCAAAGTGTTTGAGTTTTAGTATTACTATCAGGCCATTGGGGGCTGCTGCAGGAAACATCTGATTTAGTGACTTATACATTGACTGATTTGATCTTCTTGCAGTCCACAGAAAAAAAAAAAAAAATTCTTTAAAAATTTTGATTAGATTAGGGATCATGGCTGATTGTATAGGTGTTAGTTTAAGGGCAACATACTACTTGTGACTACGGAGTGCACCGCACCCTGTTATGGGACATAGTGAAGTTCAGAGCACCACAGCCAATTAAAACACAGCAGTGCACAAAATACAGAAAAAGCCATAGCTAATTAGAAAACCACCTCTTACAATGTCTGCCATGACTAAACACTGAGACAACCAGCTATTTACCTCTCTTAAAAGGTAAACAAGATCAAACTATTCTAAAGGAACAGAAGAAAATAAGGACATTTTGTGGTCTACACTCTTGTAGACAAATCCTTATCAAAACCCTCTCTCCTCAAGTCTGCTCATGTATTCGGGACACTATGTCTGGACAATTCCCATCAGTTTCTCTTGCCACCCTTTTCGGCATGGGCATACTGAGACAGTGTAGCAACTGCCTCATGTTCACCTAGCACATAATTCTACTACATGTGAGAAATGCATCTACATCAGTAACCTGGAATGCATGCACTTTCTCATTACAGTCAAAGAGGAGATTGCCAGCACAAATACCACACCACTCACATCACATAGCCAAGCATACACCCACCTTTCCAGAGGTCCTCAATAAAAACTTACCTAAACAGCAGAGACCTCTGAAACACACTCACAAGCATTCCACACATAACACCAAACACATCACCCATAGCAGACAACACACCAATGTCTCACAAATACAGCCCATGAGACAAAACAATAAACCATCTCAGCCCATAAGGCATAACTATAAACCAAACATACTAGTCATTGATGACTCAGTTGTGAGACATACCAATGTTCCCCTCACCAGGCTTGATAAGGAGAAGGTCACGGTCAGTTGTCTGACTGGTTCCAGAATCCACCACATCATGCATGCACTCAAGTCTCTCTACAACAAGCACAAGTATGACTCTGTCATTGTCCATGTGTTCATAGATTAGTACTTGGCTAATTGCCCTTGCGAGCCATTTTAAGCCTAGCTAATTATCCCTTGTGAGACTCAAACCTTGCACCTTGTGTTTGTAAGGCAAACACCTTAACCATTAGGCCACCTTCCTAACCCTTTCGTGTGAATGACTTGAGATATACCTCCCTGGACTATATGAAGCAAGACATGATTGAGGTCTTAGAGTATGTGTCCCAGGCAGGTATGACCCTAGGCCTAAGCAGCATCCTACTTTCACCAAGAATGTTACCACAATACCAACAAAAATAATTGAGTTCAACAATTGGCTTAGTTTCCTATTGTCATGCCAAGGGGATCTAGTATATGCCTGCCTGGGAGGACATGGTTGATAGGTCTCGTTGCTTTGCAAGAGATGGCCTCCACCTCTCACCACTGGGATTCCAAATCCTGGCCAAGGCTGTCGCTTCCCCCACTGTGCCTTTTTTAGGCAGTGTCCTAAAGACAAATCTTCCAGCATAAAAGATCTGTCAAAAAACAAATTGATGGTCATGCTGCTAAATGCTAGGAGCCTTAACCTGAAAATGCACTCAGTGGAGGCTCTCCTTGCACTGGATGATGCCGATGTCTGTGCGGTCACAGAAACCTGGTTCAGGGCTGCAGAGAGCATCCCTGTTTTACCAGGCTATACCTCATTCCACACATTCTGACCCCAAAATGAGGTTGGGAAGACTAAGAGTGGTGGAGTCTCTGTCTTCATTAAGGACAGACACAACTCCAGACTGGTCTGTCGGCATGATACACTGGAACTACTCCAGGCGCAACAAACAGTTAGCAAGACACCCATCCAAGTTATAGCCAGCTATAGTCTCCCCCATGACTCCGGACACCTACTCCTCTTACCTGGATCTACTTGACTCCATCAAGGTACCCCCTAACACACTGATCTTTGGTGACTTTAACTACCCTACCATAGACTGATTGAACTATTCCTGCACTAATGCACTCACTCAATGTTTCCTTGACTTCATCGGTTCTAACACACTAGACCAGCTTGTCTCATCCCCTACTAGTGGAGATAACACTCTGGACTTGGTTCTCACCAACATGGATGACTGCTGCACCACTCCCACAGTATGTTCTTCCCTGGTGAGATCAGATCATCAGATTATCTTGTTCGAAGTTTCTATCCCACCCAACCACCCCAAGCTGTAATCAAGCTAAAAAAACTTCTCAAAAGCTGACTGCAACTTCCTAAGGGAAGGTATCTGTAGTTTTACACCACTGCCTCCCTCAGAAGATGCAGACAGCTATGCTGAGCAGTACACCAGGGCAGTATACAAGCACCTGTACAACTGCATGGACTCAGCCATACTCAACAGAACTAAAACCTGCTCCTCAAGGAAACACAAACCTGTTTGGTGGACATCCTCTATCAACGGGCTTTACAACAAAAGGAAGAAATTGTTGTGCAAGGGTAAAAAGGAACAAATTCCAAACTGGAAAACTATCCTCCTTAGCCTGAACAAGTAAATTAGATCACTAGTGAAAACCTCCAAAGCCAATTATGAATCGAAACTAGCCTCTGAAAAAAAGTGAAACCACAATGTCTTCTTCAGTTACGTCAGTAACCTCCATGGCAAAGTCCAGGTTTATTCCAAATTAGTACTTAACAGTATCATTTACACTGATCCTGCTGACTTAGCCAACCTAACTCAGGGTGGGATGTTGGCATAATGGTTAAGGTATTTACCTTACAGATACAAGGTGCAGGGTTTGATTCTCACATGAAATAAATGTCTACACTTAAAATGGCCCCCAAGGGCAATTAGCCCAGTACTAATCAATGTGGCCTTGCTTGACAGGGGCACTGGGAACTAACTTTGGGTGGCATGATGCCAGGGAATCTTCTTGGGCTAGGCTTATATAGGCTCCAGGGCCATTAGCCTAGTACACACCTATGAACTTGCTAGCAGATAGCTTCAGTGGAAACTTCACCCCCTGTTCCCCAAAAGGCCCTATTGACATCCCGATACTTGTCCTGCACCTCACATCTCCATAGATTAAGTGTTAAAGGCCCTATTTAAGCCAAAGAATACAGCTTTCATGGGATCTGATAGTATCCCAGGCTGTATTCTGCACCATCTCCAACAAGAACTGGCTTTGCCATTGAGCACACTATTCAACCAAAGCCTAAGTATTGGCTTCATTCCAGCAGAGTGGAGAACTCCCATTGTCATCCCCTTGCACAAAGGTGGTGCCACTACTGGCCCTGGAAACTATCACCCCCATTAGCTTGACAAGTCTGATCTGTAAAGCCATGGAACTTATTTTTGTAGATCTCATAAACAAGGACATAGGCAATCTTGAAGTTCTTGACCCCACCCAGTTTGGATTCAAGGGCAGATCTTGTCTGTTGAACTTTGTTGACTTTTGTGAGACTGTCACCAAGGCCCTGGATGAGGGAAAGTCAGTACATACAGCTTACCTTGACTTGGCCAAGGCTTTTGATACAACCCCCCACTTAGGCATCATCGAAAAGCTAACACAACTTGGCATAAATCCCTACCTCATCAGGTGGATGGTCAACCGACTCACTGACAGGACCCTCAAGGTCAAAATAGGCACCTCTGCTTCTGATAACAGACCTATCACTAGTGGAGTTCCCCAGGAATCTGTCTTAAGACTCCTACTGTTTGGCATCTACTTCTCAGAGGTGAGGCAAAGACAAAAGGTTTGTGGGTGACCAAGTGTGTGCATGACTGTAAGTTGGGTGATGTCATTGACTCCCCAAATTATGTTAACATGCTGCAAGAGTGTGTCACAGCAACTAATGACTGGTGCCAAAGTCATGGCCTCAAGCTAAATGCAAAAAAATGTATCATCATACCATTTGGCAGAAACACTGCCCGTACTAATTACCACATCAACAGCAACCCCCTAAACACACAACCTGTGGTGAGAGACCTGGGTGCTCAGGTTGATAACAATCTCATATTCAAGCATCATGTATCGACAGTGGTCAGAAAACCCTTTTACATGGCTCATCTCATAAGTAAATGGATTGCATCCAGAAAAAAGGAGGTTGTTACCTCTCTATACTCCTCACCCATTAGACCAATAACTGAGCATAATACCCCATTTGATTTGTACCTCTCCAAACATCTGCACCAACTGGAAAGGCCACAGAAATACCTCACAAAGAAAATCCATGGCCTCCAACACCTGTCCTATGGGGACAGGCTCATGTCAATATCACTCTACCCGGTATCATGCAGATTGCTCAGAGGTGATCTATGTCTCATCTACAAGGCAATCTCAGACCCTGCCCTACTAGAGATGCTCTATGTCTGTAAGTCTAACTCATCGCAGATTACCCACTCAAAAGGCCTGAATCTAATGTGTGACATCAAAAAAAAGTGCTGGAGAGACAGGTTTGATTCCCAGAGGGTACCCCATCTCTAGAACAGACTTCCCATACACGTCAGAGTACCTCGCTGACCCTTTTCAAGTGCAACCTTAATAAGTGGATGGGAAACCACAAATTTGTCCCAGGGGATCCACCTGTGTCCCTCATTGACAGGGGTAACAAGTGCTGACTAAAGTTCTTTTAGGGGATAAACTCTTGGCTAGGCTTGTAAGGGCTCCAGGGCCATTAGCCTAGTAACCTCCTATGATCCTATGAACAGGCACCCTCAGTACTACACACTTCAGTGGTCCCAGTAATGTTGTAAGGAGTATAATATTCTTAGTTATGCTATAACTAGTTAGTACAAGCTCAGTTGGTCCTAGTAAGGATATCACAAGCTCAAGAGTTCACATAAAACCTGTAATCAAAAAAGAGAGAGAGAGAGAGCGAGTGAGAGAGAGAGAGACTATTACCTCTTAGTATCAATATTAAACTGCAAAAGAGTATGAAATCAGTATGAAATAACTTTTTTGTGAGTAGCTGCCTTTACTTGTGCATGTGTGTGTGTGTGTGTGTGTGTGTGTGTGTGTGTGTGTGTGTGTGTGTGTGTGTGTGTGTATGTGTATGTCTATCCATGTGTGTTTGTGTGTGTATATGTATGCATGTAAGGATGTGCATGTTTTTGTGTAACTGCCTAATGCCTGTGTTTTATGTTTATTTGCAGTCTTCTTTCCAAGATTCCTCTGACAAATATTTAATATTATCCAGAATTTTCCTTACTGTAAAAATCTAATTTTTTACTAGAAGCAAGAGTGTATAGTGTATGACTGCATAGCTTCCTGACCTTATGATTCATTGCAGCAAAGTTCTTGTCATCATGAAAATCAGATGGTAACAATAAATGCTCATCTAACAAATAAATAAATGTTCATAAACATTAAGTAATACTATTAAAGCATGAAAATATCCCTAAATTCATCATTTATTTTTTATAAAATGAGAAGAGTATAACTTGTGTGAGTTAACGATTCTGCAGGAAGGTTTGTTCCAAGAAAATAACCAGTGCCAAAATCATGGACTGATGCATTATTGTATTCTTATAGGTTCATAGGTTCATAGGTTGGTACTAGGCTATCGGCCCTAAGGCCTGTACAAGCCTAGCCATAACAATTCCCTGGCTATTTCTTCCCAGAATATTTATTTCCCTGGACTCATGTCTAGCAGGGCGACTGATGTGATCCCCGGGGTGAATTTCCTATCTCCAATCCAATCGTCAAGGTTCCTTTTGAAGAGGGCCAAGGAGGCGCTCTGCTTGACATGTATGGGCAGTCTGTTCCAGAGTCTGGGGAGTCTCTGGGTCAGGAACCTATCCCTCCAGCATGTTTTGTTCATTGTGATAACAAGGTTTAGATCCCTGGAGTGTGTGGCTCTGAGGGATTGGGATTTCTTTAAGTGGAGCATGTCCAACAGCTCAGGGTTTGACATGGCCTTGTATGTTAAGTGGAGATCACCTCTGAATAGACAATATGCCACAGAGTATAGCTGGAGTTTTTTTAGATGGTCAGTATAGGGCATCTGCTTTAGGCCTGTGATTCTTTTAGTGAGGTATTTCTGTGGCCTTTCCAGATGTTGCAGATGTCTTGTGAAGTACATACCAAATGGGGTGTTGTACTCTATAATGGGTCTAATTAGGGATGAGTACAGTGGGACAATGACCTCCTTTTTTCTGGATGAAAAGCCCTTACTGATGAGGTGTGCCACATACAAGGATTTCCTGACTGTTGTGGCGATGTGGTTATCGAAGGTGAGATCACTGTCCACCTATGTCCCTAAGTCTCTCATCACACTTTCTGTGTTTAGTGCATTGCCACCTATGCAGTAATTCATGGGTACATGTTTTTTTCCCAAAGGGGATAACTATACATTTCTTAGCATTAAGCTTGAGCCCATGGCTCTGGCACCAAGCATCTGTTTCTGTAAGGCCCTTTTGTAGAATATCCACATCATTTGGGGATTCAATAATGGCTCCCATTTTGCAGTCATCTGCGAACTTTGTTAGCCAGAGTCCCTTAATATTGGCCTGTACTTCAGAGAAGTAGATGCCAAACAAGAGCAGGCCCAGGACTGAACCCTGAGGTACTCTACTTGTCACTTGTCTGGAGCTGGATTTGAAGTCGGCTACTTTTACAGTCTGGATTCTGTCAGTAAGCCAGTTGGCAACCCATCGAGTGATGTAGGGATTTATGCCCAGCTTAGTAAGTTTATCTATGATTCCTGAGTGGGGGATGGTGTTGAAGGCCTTGGTGAGTTCCAGATAGGTGTGGACCACCTTCCTTTCATCCACAGCTCTGGAGACTGATTCAAAGAAGTCAATCAGGTTCAGGAGACAAGATCGGCCCTTCACAAACCCTAACTGGGTGGGGTTCAGCATTTGAAGGTTGCCAATGTCTTTGTTTATAAATTCTATGATAATGCGTTCCATGCCCTTGCAGATCAGGCTCGTCATTCACCTCAGGAAACGACCACATTAATGATATGCTCCAAGACTTCACCAGTTGTTCGGGATTTGGGAACTTATGTGGACAGTAACCTAACTTTTGACCAATAATTGTTGTAAGAAAGTCCTTCTATATTGTTCAGCTTATAAACAAAATGATTTTGTCTAGATCAAGGGATTCCAAAGTCCCCCTTTACTCAGCCCTCATTATGCCAATACTAATAGAATGTATCCTTTGGCATGTATCTATCCCGACACATGCAATAACTGGAATGCTCATATAGATTCATTGCGAAAAAGATACAAGGCCTAAACAATACACATCATATATGGACTGACTCGAGTGTAGTCACTATACTCAGTATCCTACAGACTGCTAAGAGGTGACCTGTATGTGGAATACAAGGCACCTTCATCCAGTACTGATGGCTTTATTGCACATCAGCAAGTCTATTGGCATCAGAAATACTCCATCTAAGGATCTAAACATCTTCTGCAACATCAACAGAACAGTTTGGAGGGACAGGTAAATATTGCAGATGATACTGTTGCTCTGGAACAGATTCCCCATCTACATAATCAAAGTTCATCCCTGTCCATATTCAAGCACAACTTTGATCTATGGATGGGAAACTGAAAATTTACCCAAGAACTGCCCCATGAACAGAGGCATTTCCTAAATACTTTATCCCACGCATGGGTCCCTTCAAATTATTTATGTTAATATTCCCAGTTATTCTCATTAGAGGTAATATATAATTGTCAACCATGATATGGATAAGACCAGTCTCTGACCAAATGGGATAAGTTAATTTAAGCACAAAAAGGAGAATTGGCTAGACTTAAAATGGCCTGCAAGGGCAGCTAGATATAGTAGTAACCTATGAACCCACAGACCTATGAATAACAAATTAAATAAATAAATAAATAAATAAATATTCATCTCTGTTGGCATTGTTCAAACTTAGTAACCCTCTCTTCTGTAACAAGGTTTTCTAGGAATACGTGGAAGAAACAGTTCTAAGAAACTTGATTGCCTAGCAGTTGGTTTACCTAACCTATGTGTTTAATTGTATCAGTGTACATAATTTTCTTCCTTCAAATTTAACGGTGAATGTCATTGTCTGGGGCAATAAAACAACATCAGCACATGGACAAAATACAGATACAGTATTCTGTAATTTCAAAAATAGACTTGTTGCCTTTTTCACTGGCACTTTTGCTCACTTTGCACATCATACTTCATACCCGAGTTAAAGTTTTAAGTGTTTGTCAGTTCAACCATGTGGCAGCCACACAGACATTACAGACCTCTGGTGTCTGACCCACAGATTTCATTACAGGACCAGTTATTTTGCATAGAAGTGAAATTGTATATCATGCTAAACATTTGTCAGAAATTACATGATCCTTGAACTAGAATAAAATATGGAGCCTTTACATTTGATTAGAATGATGGGACAGAAGTTACTGACTTACACAACTAGGATAATCATTTTGTTTAGCTACAGCAGTAACTGCTAATGACATCATCACTATCTTTTGAGGCCTGAATGATACTCATTTCTGTACAACACATATAACAATGAAAAGATCTTTTGTCATGGCAGGAATGCAATCGGCACAGCTTAGTGCCTTATAAAACTCTAACCTTATTACAAAATGTGCCTTTATATAACTAAATATTCTGGTGCCTTCTCCAGTATACTAAACAGTTTCAGTAATTTCATTTGTAAAACTTTAGAGAGAAAATTAACTCATTTCATCAATCTTGCAGTGGTTGTTGGAGGGATACATATGTGATACAGTCTGCATGCTTATTCTGATATCACTGGGGATGCTAGTACATTCCTATAGTTATGAAAATATAATTGTGTTTGATGGAGGACCTTGGTGCTACAGTAGAAATGTCTATATTGTTTCAGAAATATTAAATTTTATTTCATTCAGAGTTCCTGCAGAAGTTAACACAAGTAGGGCATAGCCACAAATTCACAGCTGTTATTCAGATTATTACTTTTTTAATCCAAAATAAATGAAGAACAGCATTGTTCTTAACTTTTTAATTTCTCAAGAGTTTAGATGCTTTTTTGCCTTTGGTTTTAGGCCCAATATTATAAATAGTTAGTGCTTTATTGATAGTATCAGCTAAGGAAATGTAAAAAAAATGAGTAATCACATTCAAAGACCTAGGATGCTAAGCTTCATAAAATATGTTCCTGCACACGGGCAAACTTGGAACTCTCCTGTGCATACAGGGTATAGAAACTTTGGAAACTTAATGCAATGCTATGACTAAAGCACTGATAAGTAAGTGTCTTGTTATACAATTTAGTATTGTCTGAACACATGCTGTCATTCTAAGTATATGATTTTGTTTGTTAATGCAAGTCCAATAATTATTTCACATTGTTAATGCAAGGTGAGTATCACTTCTCTTTGTCATCGGTGGCATACTATAATGAAGGAGGCTACAAAGGGCATCACCCAGTTTAATTTTATTGCCTCTTCAGGCAAACTACAGCCAGTATTAAGTGTACTGCATTGAATATATATTTATTAATAAAACTACTTCTTGGACACTACTTAAGCCATATGAAAGTTGTTTCCAGATTTATTCATTTAGACCATTTACATGACCTCTTTATCTGTCAGTCTTAGTACAAAAAAAATGTTCATTATATTTGATGCTGCACACTGGAAAAATATGACTTTAACAGTTCCTTCATATGCAAAATCATATAACAAATTTAGTTCTGTTTGTAGTTTCATTCATTTTATTTACATGTTGACTGGGGAAGTGAATTGGGTCTTGTAAAACCCTTTTCAGCAATGACTTTGGACACAATGACAAGGGTAAATACAACATATCACCACCATCTATAGCTGTTGAGTCACATCTGACACTTATAGTGACTCTTTGAATGCAGTCCTCATCTATAGATTTTACTCGGTAAGTGGGGAGCAGAAGTAGTGAGACAGGTCTTTCTTCCATATCACACACACACACACACACACACACACACACACACACACACGCACGCACGCACGCACGCACGCACACACACACACACACACACACACACACACACACACACACCTATGGCAGTTTAGAGTTGCCAAACCACTTGCTGCTTGTTTTTGGGATGTGGGAGGAAACTAAAGTACCTAAAGAAAACCAACATAAACACAGGGAGGACATGAAGAATCTGCAGAGATGGCATCCCAATTGAGATACAAACAAAATAACTTCTTGCTGTGAGGCTGACAGTGTTACTCACTATGCCACTAGGTAACCCAAAATGGAACATATTTATTTATTATGGGCAACTGAGGATAGTCAAGCACTAGCTTATTTTTGAGGAGGTGAGGGTTCATAGGTTCATAGGTGTGTACTAGGCTAATGACCCTAGAGTCTTTACAAGCCTAGCCCATAGAAGTGCTCTGGCATCATGCCGCCTGACATTAGTCCCCAGTGCCTCTATCAAGTAGACTCACTGCAGTGACCCCTGAGGTGAACTTTCTATTTCACATCCACTCATCAAGATTTCTCTTGAAAATGGCCAGTGAGGGGCTCTGCTTGACATGTATGGGAAGTCTATTCCAGAGCATGGACAGTCTCTGTGTTATGAACCTGTCCGTCCAGCATGTTATGTTGATTGTGGTAATTAGGTTGAGGTCTCTGGAGCGTGTGGTGTGGAGGTATTTGGATTTCTTTAAATGTAGCATTTGTAACAGAGCTGGGTCAGACATGGCTTTGTATGTCAGGCAGAGATTGCCTCTTAGTAGACAATATGAGACAGAGAATAGCTGGAGTTTTTTGAGTCTGTCCATATAGAACATGTGTTTAAGGCCTAGGATCCTCTTCATGAGTTACTTTTGTGGCCTTTCCAGCTGTTGCATGTGTTTAGTGAGGTACATGCCAAATGGGGCAGTATACTCAATGATTGACCTAATGAGGGAAAAGTAAAGAGAGATAATGACCTCTTTCTTCCTGGATGCACAACCCTTGGTAATAAGATGTGGCACACAGAAGGACTTTCTGACCACACTGACAATGTGGTGGTCAAAGGAGAGGTTGCTGACATCCTGTGTACCATGAGCTCTTATAATGCATTCAGTGTTCAGTGGGCTCCCATCGATGTGGTAATTAGTAGGAAATTAGTTTTTCCCAGAGGGAATGACGACATATTTTTTGGCATTAAGCTTAAGGCCATGGTTTCGACACTAGTCGTTGGCCTCAGTGAGGCCTTTTTCTAGGATGTTTACATCATGTGCCGAGTTAATAATGGCTCCCAGTTTGCAGTCATCTGTGAACTTGGGCAGCCAGAGTCCCTCCGTGTT